>NW_006408532.1:2963057-2975644 GCF_000296735.1 Chrysochloris asiatica | reverse complement strand
GGCACATAACAACAACAACAACATAATAAATACCTAGGAGTCCTGTTGTGGCGCTGTGGGTTAATGCGCCAGATTGCAAAGCCATTTGAACTGCAAGGTCAGAAGTTCAAACTCACTAGCTGCTCCTTGGAAACCCTATACAGGGTCACTATGGGTCGGAACCGACTCGACGACACTTCACAACAACAACATAATATATACCTGGAGTCCTGGTGTGGCACTGTGGGCTAATGCAGCAGACTGCAGTGTCGTTTGAACTGCAAGGTGGTGGTTCAAGCTCATCAGCAACTCTTTGAAAATCCTATACAGGGTCGCTATGGGTCGGAATCGACTTGATGGCACTTAACAACAACAACAAACAGTATGTACCTGGTGTGGCACTGTGGCCTAATGCGTCAAACTGCAAAATCATTTGATTTGCAAGGTGTTGGTAGTTCAAGCTCACCAGCTGCTCCTTGGAAACAGGTTGCTAAGGGTCGGAATCGACTCAAAGACACTTAACAACAACAACATAATATATACATAATATGCTGACAGAATTTATAGAGGTTCAAGTCTGATTCACAAGAGGACCTGGAATGAAGGATAGCATTGCTGATGTCAGATGGATCTTGCTTAATAGGAGAGAATGCCAGAAAGATGCTTACCTGTGTTTTATTGACTATACAGAGGCTTTCATTTGTATGAATCATGGTAAGCTGTGGACAGCATTGCAGAGAATGAGTATTCCGGAACATTTAATTGTGTTCATGAGGAATCTGTACATAGAACAAGAGGCAGTTGTTTGAACAGAACAAGAGAACACCAAATGGTTTAAAATTAGGAAAGGTGTGCACCATCGTTGTATTCTTTTACCATACTTATTCAGTCTGTACGATGAGCAAATAATCCAAGAAACTGAATTATATGAAGAAAAATGTGGCATCTGGATTGGAGGAAGACTCATTAACAACCTGCGATATGCAGATGATATAACCTTGCTTGCTAAAAGTGAAGAGAACTTAACATACTTACTGATGAAGATCAAAGACCACAGACTTAAGGAGGTTTTGCACCTCCAAGTAAATAAAACAAAAATCCTCATCACTGGACCAATAACAACATCCCTATAAATGGAGAAAAGATTACACTTGTTAAAGACTTCATTTTGCTTGGATCAGCCATCAATATTCATGGAAGCAGCAGTCAAGATCGAATGATACATTGCATTAGGCAGATCTGCTGCACAAGACCTCTTTAAAGTGTCAAAGAGCTAAGATGTCAGTTTGAGGACTAAGGTGCGCCTGATCCTAGCCGTGATATTTTCAGTAACCTCATATGCATGTGAAAGTGGGACAGTGAATAAGGAAGACTATACAAGAATTGATGCATTTGAGTTAATAGTGTTGGAAGAGAATAATAAAATTTCCATGGACTGCCAAAAGAACAGACAGATCTGTGCTGGAAGAAGTACAGCCAGAATGCTCCTTAGAAGTCAGGATGACCAGACATAATCATGTCTCATATTTCAGACATATTATCTGGAGAGACCAGTCCCTGGAGAAGGATATCATTTTTGGTAAAGTGGAGGGTCAGAGAAAAAGAGAAAGAACCCCAACAAGATGGATGGGCGCAGTGGTGGTAGCAGTGGGCTCAGGCATAGCAATGATTATGAAGTTGGCACCAGACTGGGCAGTGTTTTCATTCTGTTGTGCATAGGGTTGCTATGAGTCGGTACTGACTTGGTGGCACCTAACAACAACAAATAACAGAGGACTGTCCAAGGTGTTAGGAAACAGAACTAGCATCTAACTCTAGAGCCAGAGCAGTGTTTGTTCAGGGAAGCATATGCAAATAGAATAAATACCAAGTGTAGTGGTATAGTTGAATCTGAAAGAAAATGATTGCTTCATGGAATTTGAAGTAGTGTAGAGTGGCTCATGGTGATGTTGGGAACATAGGCAGAAGCTATATGATGGAAAAATATACCAGTAAACTTGCCTTTTAATCTTTTAAGTAGTTCATGGATAAACACTTTGAAATGTTTTGTACTTTAGAGAAAACCAAATCATATTGTAACTTTGTGATATTGTTTAAGATGTGACTAACTGAAAAAAAAAATGGAGTCCTGGTGTGGTGCTGTCAGATTGCAAACTAGTTTGAACTGCAAGGTCAATGGTTCAAGCTCACCAGCTGTTCCTTGGAAACCCTATATGGGGTCGCTATGGGTTGGAATCAACTCAATAGCACTTAACAACAACAACGACTAAAAAATGGAGTCCCTGTTGTGGTGCTATTGGATAAGCTCTAGACTGCAAGGTCACTTTGAACTCCTGATAGTTCAAACTCACCGGGTGCCACTCAGAAATCCTATACAAGGTCGCTATGAGTCAAAACTAGCTCGATAGCACTTACCGACGACAACAGTATAAAGATAGACTGTTGTATGTGATATGAATAAGACAAAACCATGAGGATAGTATCGAAACGGACTTTAGTGTCTTAGTTTCTTTGGACTGCCATAACAAAATACCATTAAGGTATGTGACTTTAAAAAATAGACGTTTTCTCACAATTCTGGAGGGTTCAAGTGTGAATTAAGGCATTGGCAGGGCTCTAGGGAAGATCTTTATCTCCAGCAGTTTCTGGTACCTCTGAGCGTTTCTTAGCTTACAGATGGATCCTTACATGTTGTCTTCCCTCATGTGTGACTCTCTTTCCATGTCTGAACCTCTTGTTTTGTAAAACATCACTCAGCATGAATTAGGACTAGGACCTACCCTGCTCCAGAATGACTTATTGCTATCTTCAAGGAAAAGACTCCATTTCCCCTGACAAGATCACATTCAAGTACAGGGTTTAGGACATAAATATATCTTTTTTGGTACATGCTTCAATCCGTAATTTTAAAACACTGCCATAGACAGAAGAATCCTATTGAGTGATTTTTTCCCCTTATATAATGTTTTCATTGTAATAAAATATAAGGTTAAGTAAAAAAATAATTGCTACAAAATCCCATTGTTTGCAGTTGAGTTGGTTTGGTTAAGTTGGTTCCAACACAGTGATCTTATGTACAACAGAATGAAACACTGCCCTGTCCTGTGGCATGGAAGTGTTCTGAAATATAAAAATGTGAAGGTGTTGTTTCTCTACTGCCCTCCATCTTGGTCGTACACTCCCCCCCCCCCCAACTTTTTATTGTGAATTGAATGAAGGTAAACAATAAGATCTCAGATTTACTTTCAACCAGTCATACGTTTGTTTCATCTCAGTGATTACACTGCCTTTCCTGTAATAACAGTTATCCTGCTTCCACTCTGTTGCTTCTCTTTTACATCTTATTTTTCACAAATGAACAAAGCAAAAATATTTGATGTATACATATAAAACAAATAATATCTATTAATTTAAAAGTCTAAAGGACACATTCTGTCTGATAGCCTCCTGCCTGCAGGCACACAGCCTTTCTCAGTCCA
Organism: Chrysochloris asiatica; assembly: GCF_000296735.1. Lineage (NCBI taxonomy): Eukaryota > Metazoa > Chordata > Mammalia > Afrosoricida > Chrysochloridae > Chrysochloris > Chrysochloris asiatica. The sequence goes on along the minus strand of NW_006408532.1, from coordinate 2,972,186 downwards.
TTGGCTTAGAGTCCTCAGCTGCTTTATCTCCATGCCATTGCCTCTGCTACCATCTCTGCTGTTGCTGCTTTTCTGGGTAGGACCTCATGCTCCACTCATATTCTTCCTTTTTATTGGGCTTGGGGTCCTCTGTTCCTGAAATGAAAGATGAACTACTCCCCCCCTTTTAGTTACATATCTTCTACAATTACATTTGTGACAATCGTGATTAATCCTGATTACAATTTCTCACAGTTGAATCATAAAATCCTATCATCATCCCGTATCTTCTTTCACCAGATCCATCTGGAAAAGAGGAAAACTATTCAGTGGGGATTCTACCATACTCCCTCGTTCTGAAACTAAGCACACTCTTGAAAGCTTGTAAGCAAGCTACTTAATGTTTTAGAGGCCCCCACTTTTGATAACCAAGGTCTAGATTATCTGTCCCTATCAATCCAGTGCACTAAAGAAACAAGCTTGATCCTTGATAGGTTGTAGTTTGAGTAACCGCATGTATAAGCAAAACTCTCAGTTCATCATATTTTAGCAATTTATACTTGCTCACAGTATCAAACTTCTTCATCTTCATTTGGTCAAATTCTCCTCATCTAGCCATCCAAGCTAGGTCAAATGGGTTGTTGTTATTGTTGTTGTTAAGTGCCGTCGAGTCGGTTCCGACCCATAGCGATCCTGTACAGGGTTTCCGAGGGTGTAAATCTTTACGGGAGTAGAAAGCCTCATCTTTCTCCCGCGGAGCAGCTGGCAGTTTCGAACTGCTGACCTTAAGGTTCGCAGCCCGATTCGTAACCACTACGCTACCAGAGCTCCTTGGTCAAATGGATACTGTCTGCAAATTTGGAAGTTAATGCATGCCTGCCCATACTTTAGACCAGCTGGCCACTTCACTCAGTGGTAGCCCCCAGTGGCTAGGTTAGTGTCGATAGGCTCTGGAGTTTACACATCTCCCTAATGTTCAGACCAGCCAGCTCTTCCTCTTTTCTCTCATCTTAGGGTCAACAGGTATCAATGGAACATGGCCAAACAGCCCATGCTTTCGTTGATGCATTTCCCCCACTTCTACTCACAAGTGGTCTGTACACTTCTGAAGGTGATGTTTCCATATCTCTAACCCTTTCCCATGTCAAAACAACAGTTTCGGCATCCTCAGGGGATGCAAATTCTGCTCTTTGAGATTTGGGAACAAAAAGTCTGAAGGGGCAAGATAAGGATTGTAGGGTGGATGGGGTTTCCCAATAAAATTCTTGTAAGGCAGCCTTTGCTACCCTTGAAGAAAGCCAGTTAGGTATTGTCCTGATGGGGAAAAAGTACCTCGGTACAAATTTTCTCCTTTTGTCTCACCAGTGGAGTTTTTCATTTTTAAAATACTTACGTGGTGCTGTGGGTTTATGCACTGGACTGCAAGGTCAGTATAAACCTCAAGGTTAGTGGTTCAAGCTCACCAGCTGCTCCTCGGAAACCCTATACAGGGTGGCTTTGAGTCAGAACCGACTCAACAGCACTTAACAATAACAGCAACAACAATGTAGCACTGTTGGATAAACACTGGACTGCTAACCTCAAGATTGATGTTTAAACCCAGCAGTTTTTCTTTGAAAACTATACAGGGTTGCCATGAGTGTTGACTAGATAACAAAACTATTAAGTGTTGACTAGATAACACTTAATAACAACAAGTTCTCATGATCGCTCAGTATCCTTGTAGAAAAGCAGTGATTACCCCTTTGAGATCCCAAATAACAGTTGCCATAACCTTCTGAGGTGGCCTCTCTGCTGTCAGTTTAACTGGTCCAGCAAAGCCCCTTGGAAAGCTACTATTTTGATTAGAATTTTTTTGGTTTTGAAGGTACCCCTAGGATACTAAGACAGGTGTTTTACTGAGAAAATTTGCAATCACTCATTGATTGCAGAGACCTTTTTAAACATGTTTTGTTTGTTTGGAATAAACCTGAACATTCTGACTGGAACCCCCAAGTATCAATACTTTAGACTTTCCCATAAAATTGACCATTTTAACTATATTCAAGTATATTATCCAGTGGCATTACTCATACAACATTGTCGAACCATCACTACTATTTGTTTTCAAAAGGTTTCTTCAGTCCATGGTGAGAGATTTTAGGAGCATAGTGATAGTAGAAAGAGCCGTGGTGCTACAGTGGCTTAAACTTTGAGGTGCTAACCATAAGGTTGGTGGTTGGAACCCAGTAGCCACTTGGCGAGAAAAAGATGAGGCTTATGTGCTTGTAAACATTTAGTTTCAGACACCTTGAGGAACAGTTCTACTCTGTCATCTGTCATATAGGGTTCTATGAGTCGGAATTGACCGATGACAGGGGACTTGTTGATTGTCATTGTTAAGTGCTACTGAGTTGGTATCGACTCATAGCGACCCTGTGTAGAGTTTTCAAGGAGAGGCTGGTGAGCTTGAACCACTGATTTTGCAGTTCAAACCAACCTTGCAGTCCAGTTGTTTAACCCACAGCACGACACAAGGATTCTAAACCATCACATTCAGGGTGAGTTAATTCAATGTTTGACCAAATACAGCAGGTTCATTTTTCAGTTGATAATTTTGTATGGCCTGCGAGTGATGTTATAAATATCCAAATAGCCCTTAGCAGAAAAAAAAGTTCCCCACCCCTGATTTACAGTCTCAGAACCTGTGTCTTACAGGGTCATCATGAGCCAGAATTGATTCTACAGCAGTGGATTTGTCTTGGTTTGGAGACATTTTTGGCTATCATAGTAAAGGAGTGCTATGGGCATTTAATTGGTGGAGAGGCCACCTCCATTTATAAGAAGATAGCACCTTACGACCAAGAATTACCAATAGTGTCATGATTGAGAAGATACTACCTTTTGGATTATAAAGGTGTGAATGGCATTGTCAACTCAAATGACCACTCTTCATTCCCAGTGTTTTGCGTTATATAGTGAAGGCTCTATACAAAGGTTGTATATAATGTAGTTTTAGATAGATTTTTATTTATTTATGAATGCCATTATCCAGAAGAAAAGAAGGAACTAGTTGTTTAGCAAGGTCAGCTAAACAACGAATTCCAAAAATCTAGAATCCAGGGGATTTTAGGTACAGGAGGGACTAGCAAGATAGGATATGGAACTGTGAATAATAACAAATGTCTTGAAAAAGGAGAGATTGGGACTCCATAGAATGGGGACTTAAGAATGCTTCTAATTTCAAGGGTTAGGAATTAACTGGACAAGGTGAAGAGTGTAATTTGCCCTAAGTTTGAGGTAAGATTGAGAATCTTGCTTTAGTGACTATTTGAAGTACATGATGCTTACTTACAAATCAAGCCTCAAAACAGGGGTGTGCCCATGGCAAGGAAGGGCTCTGTGAGGCCACTGTGTGTCTAGTTGGCGGACCTTCAGGTTGTTTATATTGTGATTTTACAGGCTTTTCTTGTGTGTGTAGTTGATAAGAACTTAAAAACTGCTGCTGAACTGAGGAGATGGGGCAAGGGCTTTGATTTTAGAGATTTAATAGTGCTCTAAATCTTGGCTTGCAGATCTGTAGAACTGGTAGTCACAACAAGAGGCAACTGCTATTTTATTTTTGTTATCATGCCTGGGTTTGAATAGAAAGATGTTACCTAAGTAGTTTATGTATGCGCTCTAGATACTCATCATCTTTTGAAAGTGACAGGGTTTCACAGTGATGCGTTTTTCAACTTTATGGTCCACTGTCTCTTTCAGATCATCCCTAGGGGTGATGAGCCAGTCACCAAGTCTTACTTGCAGTTCAGGAGGCTATGGGTGAAAATCTTGGTATGTTCACACATGGGAATCATGGAGTCCCTCAGGAATCTGTGCTGCAATTAACTTCAGAATGTTAATTCACAACGCACTTTTTGTTCCAGAAATATATATAGGGTGGTTTACAAAGGTGTATTCAGTATGGCAAGATAAGAATAAATTTTTAAAAAGGTAAAGAGAAAATAAAGATAGAAAGCCAAGATGGAGCCAGCATTAAAAGTAAGAATAGTATATAAAATAGAAGCTATGATGACCAAATTGTTTCTTAGAGATTAGACCTTAAGTTTTCCAGGAGCCTACTACTGAAAGATGGAAATTGTTGTTGTTATTAAGTTCCATCATGTAAGTTCCGACCCATAGTGATCTTATATAGGATTTCCGAGGAGCAGCTGGTGAACTTGAACCTTGCAGTTCAAATGACTTTGAAGTATGGCGCATTAACCCACAGCGCCACACCAGGACTCCAGGAAAGATGGAAATGGATTACTTTTAAAATTCAGATTTTGTAAGATGATACACTAGCTTCTCAGGGAAATCTCAAAAGTCCCTGGTAGACAGCCCTCTGTGTCCTCATTGAAGGCTAGTGACTAAACATATTGTCCTGTGTACCTCGTTTATCATCTACACAGTGGCAGTAGATGACTGTTTCTTTTAATAGTCGTCTATAGACGACTATTTCTTTTAATGTCCCTTACTGCAGACTGATGGCATGACATTAAAGTGAACTTTGGGAAAAAGCAATTGTGGAGAGAGGGCAGTATAATGTAGGATGAGGGCAGGCCCTTAATTCACAATGGAGTTTACAGTAGGTTTATTGTTTGGGTAACATTTTGATTAACTGTTCATTTAAGACGTATATACAGTGGAACTCCCAAATTTACAGGAAACACAGTTTCCTGAGAGTAGGCAAGTTGAGAGAGCAACAATGTAGAAAATAGAGAACTTTGCTTTCTCAGAGATGTAATATGTGAAGAAGGGAAGATGAACTGCTTTGGTGACTTGTGTCAGAGAATGATTAGGGAAGAAATATACAGATTGTACTCATGGTATGTTAAGGAGCTCTGGTAGCGTAGTGGTTACGAATGGGGCTGTGAACCGCAGGGTAAGCAGTTCGAAACTACCATGAAGCTTTCTGTTCCTGTAAAGATTTACAGCCTCGGAAACCCTGTTTAGGGTCACTATGGGTTGGAACCAACTCGACGGCACTTAACAACAACACTCATGGTATGTTGAGTGCAGATCCTCAGTAATGGAAGTTAGATTTCTTAAAAGATGAGAAATCTGAAAGATAGTGTGAATGGGACAGATGACCACCATCAACATACAAGCCTCATGGGAGATGGACTTGGAAGCAAAACAAAACTTTACCCATACTTGTACTAATTACAGTGAAACACTTGGACAGATTCTTTGGTGGAATTCTTTGAAGCTATTTGATATGTGTACCTAAAGAAATACTGCAAATTTTAATTGTACTTGAGAGAGGCACTTTAAAGCATCACTGTATTATGTTAATATTTACAATTGTGAAGTATCAGATAGGAGTTGGGTGGCAGAAATGTTTAAGCACTTGACTAGTAACTTTTCAGTTAGTAGTTCAAGTCCACCTATGATCTACAGTCTAGATAAACTTGTGGAATGCAGATCTAGTTTGTAATCAACTCAATGGCAGCTGATTTAGTTTAGTTTTTTAGTATCAGAAAAGAAAACTAGTTTCAAAATATTTATTGCTGTTCTATCAAGCTAACCTAAAAAGAGCTGCCTTCTTTATTCTGAGAAGATGAGGAGAGGAGAGGAGAGGCGAGACTGTGGTGAAAAATTATAAAGTAATACAGCCCAAATGTAAAATAATCATTGGTTCCTGGCACATATGTACTTTGGAGTTACCCTTAAACTAGGTAGATGGAAGTGAGTAAGGGTTAAAATAGTAGGTTGTAAACTTTGGAGCTAATTACTTTTAAAAAAAATAAAGTTATGTATCCTGATTGGATTTTTAATGGAAATACGATGCTGTACCAAACTGATCCTTTTTATTTGAAACAAATTTATATCATAATAAATTTTGCCATTTTATATCTTTTTTGGACTGCATAGTTCAATCATGTTAAGTACACTCATAACATGATATTGAAACATAAATTGAAAGCCTTTGCGTAGTCAATAAAGCACAAGTAAACATCTTTCTTGTATTCTCTGTTTTCAGCCAAGATCCATCTGATGTCAGGAATGATATCCCTCATTCCATGTCCTCTTCTGAAACCGACTTGAACCTCTGGAAGTTCTTGTCAATGTATGATTGACGCCATTTCTGTATTACCTTAAGTAAAAGTTTACTCGCATGGGATATCAGTGATATTGTCAAATGATTTCCGCATTCTATTGAAGACGTCTCTCATTGGAATGGGCACAAATACAGATCTCTTCCAGTTAGTTGGCCAGGTAGTTGTCTTCCAAATTTCTAGGCATAGATGAGTTAGTCCCTTGAGTGCCACTTTACTTTGTTGAAAGATTTCAATTTGCATTCCATCAATTCCTGGTACTTTGTTTTTTGCAAATTCCTTTAATGCACCTTGTACTTGTCCCTTCAGGATCATTGGCACTTTTTTTTTTTTTTTTTTGGATCATTGGCTCTTGATCATGTGCTACCTCTTTGAAACAGTTGAACATCAACCATTTCTTATTGGTATAGTGGTTCTGTGTATTCCTTCCATCTTTTTTGGGGGATAAGGTTTTTATTACTGATTGAGTGAAAGTGTACAGGGCAGATCATCAGTTTTGTATTCAACAAATCATACACACGTTGTTTCATTACAATGATTATAATTCCCTTCATGTACCATCAGTTAACACTATTTCTCTCTATTCACTTTAACTCTTTTATTTTTATTTTGACACTCAGTCCTATATAATAATTTACACCACCAAAGGGTACAATCTGCAAGTCTGCCTCCTGGCCACCACCTCTTAGTCCCTCCCAGAGTTCTCAGCTGCTTCCTCTCTACATGTCCCCATCTCTGCCTCCATCTCGTGTTGCTGCTTCTCTGCATAAGGTCTCACACTGCACTTGTGCTCGTCTCCTTGATGGTCCTAGGGTCCTTTGTTTCTGGACTGTAAATTTAAGTACTCCCACATTTTGTTTTGTTTTTTAATGTTTTATCGTAAATTATGTGATGGTTTGTATGGGAGAACATTAGCTTTACATTCATCCTGTCGTGTATCGTTTCATTTCCATGATTAAAATTCCCTCCATGCATCATCAATCAACCAGAGGATATACCCTGCAAGCCTGCCCCTGACTCCCCACCCCCCGTCATCAGCACACAGCCCCTCTCCCTCTCTGGGTCTGAAGTCCCCAGCTGCTCCATCTCTCCATGTCATCGTCTCTGCCTCCGTTTCTGGCATCACTGTTTCTGGGTAGGATCCCCTACTCTGGTCTTCTCTTTTGATGGTCCCGGGGACCTCTGCTCCTGGACTGCAAAGTCAGTCACTCCCCTCCTTTTGCTATAAAACATCTACCTTTACATTTCCAACCCTCACAGTCAGTCTTGATATTAATTATTCACTAGTCCTGGTGTGGTGCTGTGGATTAATGCTCCAGACTGCAAAGCTGTTTGAACTGCAAGGTTGGCACTTCAAGCTCACCAGTTTATTTGGAAACCCTATATAGGGTTGTTTTGTATTGGAACTGACTTGACAGCACTTAACAACAATAACATTGTACCACAAGAGTCCTATCTCCATCTCCTTTCATCAGCCCTGCCCAGACAGATTAGATATTACTCAGTGGAGATACTACCTTTCTCCACGCCCTCTGGATCTAGGCTCCCTCTTGAATACTTTTAAGCCAGTCACTTCTTGCCTTTGCAGGCCCTCCCGCCCCCATTTTGGGTAGCCAGTGTCCAAGTTGCCCATCCCTGTCTACCCTGTCTACCAAGGGGATGGGAATGCTCCTTGCTGTAAAGATTTGTTCTCTCTTTTGAGCTACTGCATCCATAGGTGTAGGTCAAGTCATCAAATTGTATTGGATTACTCTTTTTTTCTTCTTCTTTCTTCTCCTAGTTGAGTTCTGGTCATCCAGCCATTGAAGCCAGGTCAAGTAGGTATTATTTGCAAGTGTGGATGTTGTGCATATGCCCTCACTTCTTATCAGCTAGATGCTTCACTTTCCACTTTAGTCCTCTGTGGCTATGTCACTGACTCTGGGCCCATGAGTCCCCAGGTCTTGCCATTCTACTGGCCAACCAGGTTTCCACCTGTGTTCATAGGAGTCTCTTGAATGTGGTAGGACTTGGTGCACATCTTCATTGCTGTTTTTCCCTCACCTCCCCTTATCGGTGACCAATGTGGTCATCAGTTTGACCACATATCTGTTCGTGTATTCTCCTTGAGTCTTATTCTTGGATACTTCCCTGTTTCTGTTATAAAACTTCTGCTCTTATAGTTGTGGCAGTTGCAATTAGTCATGATAACAGTTATTCACTATTGAATCATAGGAATCTTATACACATCTCTTTTAACCAGACCCATCTAGACAAGATGAAAACTAATTAGTGGGAACTCTTTCTTCCCCCACACGCTATTAAACTAAACTCCCCCTTGAAACCCTGTAAGCCAGTCACTTCATGCCTTTATTGCCCCCTCATCATAGTGGTTACAAATCGGGCTGCGAACTTCACGGTCAGCAGTTCGAAACTACCAGCTGTTCCATGGGAGAAACATGTGGCTTTCTGCTTCCATAAAGATTCACAGCCTCGGAAACTCTGTATATATATATTTTTTTAAGGTTTTTATTGTGGATTGAGTGAAAGTTTACAGGGCACAGCATCAGTTTCACATTCAACAATTCATATAACTTTTTCATTACATTGATTATAATCCACCCCCATATACCATCAGTTAAAAGTATTTCTCTGTATCCACTTTAGCTTTTTAAAAAACAAAAACCCACTCAGGCATATGTAATAATTTACATCTCCAAAGGGCACATTCTGCAAGTCTGCTCCTGGCCACTAATTCTTAGTCCTTCTCTTCTTAGTTGATGAATCTAGAGTCCTCAACTGCTCCCCTTCTCCATGCCCCCATCTCTGCCTCCATCTGTGGCACTGCTGCATCTCTGGATAAGGTCCTGCACCTATTTGTGCGTTCCTCTCTTGATGGTTTTAGGGTCCTCTGTTTCTGGACTGTAAGATTAATCCCTCCCCTTTTTTTTGTTACAAAACTTCTACCTTTACAAGTGTGACAGTCGCGATTAATCATGATAATCAGTTATTCACTATTGGATCTTATGAATCTTATCCCCATCTCCTTTCACCAGACCCATCTAGACAAGATGATAACTATTCAGTGGGG
>NW_006408532.1:2933610-2961312 GCF_000296735.1 Chrysochloris asiatica | reverse complement strand
CCTGTACAGGGTCGCTAAGAGTCGGAACCGACTCCACGGCACATAACAACAACAACAATCAATTATTTATTTAAATAAATCTTTTTATTTGGGGACCATTATAGATTTACATAAGGAGCTCTGGTAGCGTAGTGGTTACAAATCCGGCTGCTTACCTCAAGGTCTGCAGTTCGAAACTGCCCGCTGTTCCACGGGAGAATGATGAAGCTTTCTGCTCCTGTAAAGATTTACAGCCTAAGAAACCCTATGCGGGGTTGCTAAGAGTTGGAACCAACTCCACAGCACACCACTACCACCATGAGTCGGAACCGACTCCCCGACATACAACCGCTACCACCACAATAGATGTACATGTAGTTGTAAGAAGGAATGCAAAGAGATCCCATGTATGCTTTACTCAGTTTTCCCAATAGTACTATTTTGCAGAACTATAATGCAGTATGACGACTAGAATATTGATATTGATACAATCCACAATCTTGTTCAGATTTTTCTAGTTTTACTTGTACTAATTTGTATTTGTGTATTAAATTCTATGCTGTTACTACAAGGATTCCTCATACTACCTTTTTATAATCACACCAACCTTCCTCTTGCTACACTTAGAGACTTGGTCACCTCAACTCTGTTCTCCATTTTTATAATTTTGTCATTTCAAGAATATTATATAAATATATAGTATTTACATGTATGTTGTTGTTGTTGAGTGCCGTCGAGTCAGTTCTGACCCATAGCGACCCTGTACAGGGTTTCCAAGGCTGTAAATCGTTTTGGTAGCAGAAAGCCTCATCTTTCTCCCGCGGAGCGGCTGGTAATTTCGAACTTCTGACATTGCGGTTCACAGCCCGATTCGTAACCACTAAACCTCCAGAGCTCCTTATTTACATGTATAGATATTATATATAATATATACATATATAAAAGGAATACTTCTTGGGATTGGCTTTTATTCACTCAGTATAATTCCCTTGATATTCATTCAGGTTGCTGTTTGTCAATAGTTTCTGTTTATTGCTGCTGAGTAGTATTCCATGGTGTGGCTGTATCACTGATTGTTTAATGATTGACTAATTGAAGGACACCTGATTTGTTTCCAGTTTTGGCTATTATGAGTAAAACCATTATGAACATTCAAACTTTATGTGAACATAAATTTTCACTAATCTCTGATAAATAGCTAAGAGTACAATTGCTGGGCCATATGGTAAGTACATGGCATGGTTTAAAATGTACTTTTAAATTTAACAGAATAATTCCGTTTCCTTGTGTAATTATTTATTTTTAACATTTCTATTGGTAAAAATATTGTTTTCCTGTCCTTGCAAAAATATTTTTCTCCTAAGTGGAATGAACCTATTTTCTGCTGAGTCAGGGAGTTTTTATTTGGAACAATCATTTTGTCTTATGTATTACAAACTGTAAGCGAAAGCTGACTTATATCTAACCCCAGAGTCATCACAGGATCGTTTCCTTTTCTATCAACCAGTACTTGTAGTCTTACCAATTATTAACTCATTCTTGTGAATTTTGCATTTGATTCTTAGCTTTACTATATTGTAATAAAGGTTTTCATTTTTCTTTTTACAGCGGCTATGTGACTATGTTTGTGACCTCCTCTTGGAAGAATCAAATGTTCAGCCAGTATCAACACCAGTAACAGTGTGTGGAGACATACATGGACAGGTAAATTTTTGAGAGCAGATTTTTTGGGTTTGTTGTGTCTATGGTCCATCCATATGTTACAAAATATACAAAAAAGAGGTTCAAAGAAGGCATACTTCATCTTTAGGTTCTCACTGTCAGTATTCAGCCTAGTTGGGAAGCTTAGATATAATTGTAGAGTTTTTTTTTAACTGGGAAATGAAAGTGAACAGAGCACTCATAGCTTGTTATAAGCCTACATTGTTGTTGTTGTTAAGTACTATGGAGTCAGTTCCGACTCAGTGACCCTGCACAGATTTTCTGAGGCTGTAAATCTTTACGGGAGCAGAATGCCTCATCTTTCTCCCGCGGAACTGCTGGTAGTTTCAAACTGCTGACCTTAAGGTTGGCAGCCACTATGCTACCAGAGCCTACAATATAGTTGTGAGTAAAAGACATATATAAAAAAATAGTGAACAATACAGCATTTATGGATGTCAACAGAATTTACTACCATTTGTGCAATTTCTCTGCCACAACTATGCCTGCTGTAGGATAAGCACTGGACCACTAACTGCAAGGTTGGGATTCAAACCTACTAGGTGTTCTCAGAAACCCACAGGGTTGCTATGAGTTGGAACCCATTCAGTGGATTAACAAAAACAATAAAGGAACAGTAGTTTGTACAAATTGGTTCTGAATGAGTACTGCTTTATAAATAAAAGTCTGTTTTCCTTTTGTTTTTTCAAGCTGTTTTTTGAATAGTTGAAGTTATAGTAAATCAGACTTACTAGTTCTCTAGAGTAGACTTTAGCAGTGGATTTCTCAAAATTTCCTCTCCCAAAATAATAAACATTTTAATTTTGCTGTAACATAAAGCATATTAATATAGGCAGTGCTGAAAACAGGAATAAAACTGGTTGTTATAATAAAATTTAGAAGTTACCCATATGATCAAGAACTTTAAAGTATATAAGCCATGGCCATAATCAAAATTCAGGAAATCAGGAATAACTTCAAACTACTAAAATTAATTAAAATCATAAACTTGTACATCTATATTATATGAGGGTAAGTAAAATAAAATTGGTACTAGAGTTCCAGTTCATACATGCACAGGTGTATTCCAGACAAAATGTATTTAAACATGTCTCTGCAATCAGTGGATAGCTGCAGACAACTTCTCTCATTAATACTCTTGTCTTAGTCTTACTTATTGTTGTTGTTGTTAAGTCGATGTCTTAAAAAAAAAAGAAGTGCCATGGAAAAACATGATTTTGAGATCAGAGCTAATAAAATTCAGCTGAACATCTTCCCAAATCATTGAAGCTTTGCAACAATTTTATGGAAATGCTGCCCCACATATAACAACAGTTTTTCAGATGTGTCAGATGTTTTTAAGGAAGGTTGGAAAGACCTCGAAGATGAGCACCTCAGAAGATTATGGCAACTCTTTTAAGGATTCCAAAGGGGTAATCTTGATGGATTTTCCTCAAATGGCATAGGTTCTCTACAAGGACTTTTTATGAAGAAATTTTAAGGAAAGTAAAAACAGTTTTGGTGAGAAAAAGGCTAGGAAAGATGTGCTGAGGAATTTTTTCTTCCATCATGACAATGCTTCTCCTTGTTCTTCAAGAGTAGCAAGTGCTGTTCTATGAAAATTTCATTGGGAAACTTTCTCCCATCTACCCTACAGCTCTTATGTTGTCCTTTCAGACTTTTCTTTGCTTCCCAGTGTTCCCGAACATTGCAAAGGAATGTGGTTTGAGTCCTTGGAGGATACCCAAACTGCTGTTTTGACATGGTGTAAATTAAAGAATACAAAATTCTTCAAGGAAAGGTTGTGGTATGGTGGTGATGGTTATGTGCTTGGAGTCAGTTCAGACTCATAGTGACCCTGTATAGCGTTTCTGAGGCTGTAAATCTTTACAGGAGCAGAAAGCCTCATCTTTCTCCTGTGGAGCAGTTGGTAGTTTCAAACTGCTGACCTTGACTTTAGTAGCCCGACTTGTAATCACTATGCTACCAGAGCTCCTTAAGGAATGTTTAGAGAGATGGAAATACCATGTTCAGAAGTGTAAAAACCTAGGCAGGGGGAAGGTGGGAAACAATAACTTTGCATTTTAATATTTTCTTTTTAACAAAGTTTTCTATAACTTTGTATCAAAAGGTTTTTAGTTACCATTATGTATATATTCTGGGGTCCTGGTGGAGCCCTGTGGGCTAATGCACTGGACTGCAAAGTTGATTTGCACTGCAAGGTCAGTGGTTCAAGCTCTCCAGCCGCTCCTTGGAAACCCTGTACAAAGTCACTATGGGTCAGAACTAACTCGATGGCACTTAACAACAACAACAAATATATTTTTCAGTCAAATATAGAACTCTTGCTAACCTTTTTCTTGTGTATTTGAGATTAACAAAATTCTTTTTCACATACACCGTGTCAATAAAAGTTTTCAAGAACCTTGTGAGATAAGACCATTTTGTTAGACACTAATGTTGAAAGTTTGAAGAATTAACCCAAACTCATGTAGCTACTGAAGGACATAGCTGAAATCTGAAAAACTCATATTTGAGTTCCTGTGGCTCATTTTATTTTAAGGCTACTACCAAATAGAACATTGTTTTATTCTTAACTCTTAAATAAAACAGTGGACTTCAAACACAGTATCCTACTTTGGTGAATAGTGACAGTGGTTTTAAAAGCTCATGAGCAGGAATATAAGGTGCAACTATTGGTCTCTCCCTGTGTGTAGGGAAGAATGATGAAAATTGAAGATGCTTGGAAGTAATTAGTCCATTGGACTGCTGGAACATATGAACATCAGTCTCCATGGCCCTGAGACCAGAAGAAGTAGATTGTGCTGGGCTCTGAAAGGAATCACATTAGAGGGTCTTGGTTAGAGTGAGAGGAAATGGGGAACAAAACTCAAAATCAAAAAGGACCAGACTTCTGGTCAGAGAGGGACTGGAGGAACTCAAACTTTAGTCACTTTCAAGTGACCCTTTGAGGTCCTTTAGGTTGTACAAAAGCACAGTTCAAAAGAGTGGCACCAAGACTATGTCAGTCATTATTGTATTCTTTACCAACTTTCACATACTATAAAAGAAAAACAAGTTTTTCTTAAGAATGTCCTTGATAAAGCAGTAAATGTTATTAACTCTCAACCCTTGAGTATATATATATCTTTTTTTTCTTAATGTTCTGTATGATGAAATGTAAAGTATGCATAAAACACATCTGTTGCATATTGAAGACAGATGGTTTCCACAAGGAAAAATACTTGAGCAGTTCTTTCAGTCATGAGCTGAAGTAGCTGCTTCATTATGGAACATCATTTTTACTTGAGAGAACAAGTGACAAACTGCTTATTCAGAATTGGGTACTTGACAATAATTTTTGTGAAAATGAGCTATTTATTTCAAGTAAAAAAATTGGTAGTATTTGTTGCCAGTGGCAAAAATTGAGCTTTCAAGTGAAAATTAGAATTATGGAAAATGTGATCCCCCACCATGAATCTAACAGCTTTCCATACCAAAAGACTTTTCTGTTGAGATGGATGGTGATATTAACAAATGCATTTTTTTGATTTTGTATAATGAGATGTCATTTCAGTTTTCCAAATGACTAAGATATTATCCATTCAAAGTAGACCAATATGATAGAATATGGAAAAATCATTGATATGGTTTGGGATTTCAGATTGTGACTAACTGGTAACATTCTTTAACTTCTACTTGTTGAATTTTGGTGTAGTGTTAAAGAAGAATATCTGTGAAGGCTATTACTGTACTGTACCCTTTTGCAACTGCATGTTTGTGTGTGTGTGTGTTTTCTTCATGTACTTGAATCAGCCTATCCCAACAGATTGAATGAAGAGGTATGAGAAGGCAGATATTACAGAGACCTGCGAAGAGTGAAATAATGCTACACTTCCCATTAAATGGGAGCCCTGGTGACACAGTAGGTTAAGCATTGAGTTGACAACTGAAAGGTTGACAGTCTGAAACCACCAGCTATTCTGCAGGAGAAAGATGTGATACTCTGCTTCTGTCAAGATGTACCACCTTGGAGGATCTCTGGAGCAGGTCTTCTCTGTATTACAGAGCCACTAGGAGTCTGAAGACTGGATGGCAGTGGGTGGCTCAAATATTTTTTTGTTTTGTTTTGAAACACTCTACTTTTTACTAAAAATATGTTACTATCTAATGGGTTTATTATAGATATTTTTATATGAATTTAAATATTTTCAGTTTTGGCTTCTACTATGGTAAGTAACAATTGACTTAACCTATATAAAAGCTTTTAGGGGCACTTCTAACTTTTAAGAATATGTATACTGAAACCAAAATGCTTAGGAACTGCTGAGTCAACATCTGCTTGATGGCACTTAACAATAGCAATCATACTGTTGAGTTCTGGTATGGTGCTATAGGGTAAGCATTGGACTACAAAGTCAGTTTGAACAATCATAATACATATATGTTCATTTTATGTTATATGTGTGTGAGTTTAGTGCTGTCATATACAGATCATTGGGGTGGGAATTATCTTGCCACAGGGTGAGCACCATGGAGTTCACCAAGTACAAAGTAGTAGTAATATTTTCAATAAATGATCGTCTACTACTTGACTGAGACTGAATATGCTTCATTTATTTGCTTGCTTTTTTTCAGAAGGTTGTAAAGTTTTGTTTTTTAACTTCCTAAAATGCTCCCCTTCCCCCAGGTCTTGTCAGTTTGTCATACTAGTGGCTTTTATGTTGCTGAAATGTTTGAAGCTATGTCCCTAGTATTTCAAATACCAGCAGGCTCATCTGTGGTGGACAGGATTCTGTGGCACTTCCACACTAAGAGCAGACCAGGAAGAAGAAAGTCCAGTTCTGAAGGATTAGCCACTGAAAACCTTATGAAACATTGTTTGACACAGCACTGGGAAATGAGCCCCTTAGACTGGAAGACACGTACAATATAGCTAAGGAAGATCTACCTTTTCAAAGTAGAGTTGACCTTAATGAAGTGAATGGAGCAAAGCTTTTTGAACCATTATTTGCTGATGAGGCACAACTCCAGATGAAAAGAAACAGCTGCAACATCCATTAATAATTAGAACATGAAATACAGGAAGTATGAATCTTGGAAAATTGAAAGTCGTTAAAAATGAAATGGAACATATAAAAATGGATATGCTAAGCATTTGTGAACTGAGATTGACAGGTATTGGCCATTTTTAATCAGACCTAACAGTATGGTTACTGTCGGGAAATACAAATTCAAGAAGAATGGTATCACATTCATTATTAAAAAGAACGTTGCAAGGTCTCTTTTCAAATGCATTACTATTGATAATAGGATAATATCTATAGGCCTACAAGGAAGACCAGCGAATACAACTGTTTTTCAGATTTGTGCATTGACCACCACAGCCAGTGATGATGACATTGAAGACTTCTTTAGTCTGGAATTGATCAATCAAGATGTGTTGGTAATTACTGGTGATTGGAATATGAAACTTGAAAACAAAGAAGAATGATCAGTAGTTGGAATATATATGGCCTTGGTAATAGAAATGATGCTGGAGATCACATGATAGAATTTTGCAAGGTCACCGCCTTACACATTGCAATACATTTTTTCAACAGTAGAAGTGGCAGCTGTACATATTGACTTCATCAAATGGAGTACACCAGAATCAAATTGACTACATCTGAGGAAAGAAACTGGAGAACCTCGATATCATCAGACGAAACTGGACCAGGGGTCAGCTGTGGAACAAGCCATCAGTTGCTCATATGCAAGTTTATGCTGAAGCTGAAGAAATTAAAAACAAGTCCACGATACCCAAACTGAAATCTTGAGTATATCCCCATCTGAATTTAGAGACCATCTTAAGAACAGATTTGGACACGAATGAATAAAAATCAAATGAGTTATGATATCAAGAACATCATATATGAAGAAAACAAAAAAGTTCATTCGAAAGACAGGAAAGGAAGAAATGACCAAAGTGGATGTTGTGTTCTTAAATATAGAATATAGCTAAAGCAAATGGAATCAGTGTTGAAGTAAAAGAGCTAAATGAAAATTTCAAAGGACAGATTGAGATGACAAAGTATAATAATAAAATGCTCAAAGACCTGGAGTTAGGAAACCAAAAGGGTTTTTAGTGTTTCTCAAGCTGCAGTAACTGAAGAAAAAATGCAAGCCTTGACTTGGTTATATTCTGTGGTCCAGAATTCTGTGGACAAAATATTGAACGATTAAAGTAACATCAAAAGAAGATGGAAGAATTACACAGAGTCACTACCAAAAAGAATTGGTTGATGTTCAACCATTTCAGGAAAATAGTGTATGATCAAGCTCTGGTGGTATTGACTGGAGAAGTTCAGCTGCACTGAAGGCATAAGTGGAAAACAAGGCTCCAGGAGTTTACATTGTATCAGTTGAAATGTTTCAACACACTGATGCAGTGATGCAGTGCTGGAAGCACTCTCTCACCTTTGCCAAGAAATTTGAAAGCGCTGTCTGGCTAACTGACTGAAAGAGATGCGTATTTATGCCTATTCCAAAGAAAGGTGACCCAACAAAATGTGGAAATTATTAAACAATATCATTAATAACACAAGCAAGAAAATTTTTGCTGAAGATAATTTCAAAATAATTGCAGCAGGGTATCAGGAGGGAACTGTCAGAAATTCAAGCCAGATTCAGAAGAGGATTTATAACAAGGGATATCATTTGCTGTCATTAGATGGATCTTGGTGGAAGGCAGAGAGTACCAGAAAGAAGCTTACTGTGTTTTATTGGTTATGCAAAGGCATTCGATAATGTGGATCCTATCAAACTATGGATAACATTGCCAAGAATGGGAATTCAAGATCACTTCATTGTGTTCATGTGGAACCTGTACATAAACCAAATGAAACAAAGGGATAAATGTGTGGTTTAAAATTAGGAAAGCTGTGCATCAGTGTTACATTCTTTTACCATATTTGTTCATTTTGTATTCTGAGCTGGATTATGTGAAGAAGAATGTGGAATCAGGATTGGAGGAAGGCTTATTAACAGTTTGTGATATGTAGATGGCAGAAGCTTGCTTACTGAACAGAAAGAGGACTTGAGGCAGTTACTAATGAAGGTCAATGAATACAGCCTTCATTATAGATTGCAAATAAAAGAAAGCAAAATCCTTACAACTGGACCAATAAACAACATTGTGTTAAACAGAGAAAAGATTGAAGTCATCAAGAAGGATTTAATTTTACTTGATCCACAATCAGTTCTTGTGGAAGCACCAGTAAAGAAATCAAAATTGCTGCAAAATACCTCTTTAAATTGTTAAAGAGCAAAGATGTTGCTTTGAGGACTAAGGTGTGCCTGACCTAAGCCGTTTATGCATGTGAAAGCTGGACAATGAATAAGATAGAACTAGAGGAAAGTCAGTGTAGTTGAATTGTGTTGGGAAAGGCTATTAAACTGTACCATGGATTGCCAGAAGAACAAACAAATCTATCTTGTAAGTACAACTAGCATGCTTTTTGGAAATGAGGATGGTGAGAATTCATTGTTCGTAGTTGGACATGTTGTCAGGAGGGACCAGTGCTTGGAAGAGAACGTCATGCATGGTAAAGAAGAAAGTCATTGAAAAATAGGATGACTCTGAAGGAGATGAACAGACAGACTGCAACAGTGGGCTCAAACATAACTGTTGTGTATAGGGTCCCTATGATCCAACTTGAAGGTACCTAACAGCAAAGTGGTTTTTTAAAAAAATTTTTATGTGAGCAAGTTATGAGTATCTAGGTTCATGGAACATTTCTGTTAGTAGTTAACACTTAAATCTCAGTGTTTTTTTAAAAACCATGGTTAAGAATCCTGTAATGTTTTCTCTTAAGTGTTAGAAGTTTGAGTTACGTTTTCAAATTTAAAAGATAAATGTTTTGAAAATTATTATTCATTTCCACTGCAGTGAATGCCCTTTCTCTAAAATCATTTTTCAGAAAAATAGTAGTTTAAATAACTAGATGATTGAAGTTTACCCAATATACTTTTATCAGTTTTGTAAATTGTGTCAGCTTTCAATTTCTAATCAAATACAATATGATGAAATATGTAGTTTTTTATTTTTTTATTGATTATTTTTTTCTCTATGTTTGTCGAGCTCTAAGGTACATATTATGAATATCCTTTCTCCAATGCAAAAGTGTGAAAAGTAGGGCATTCTGCAACTTCATTTTTTGAAAAACCAAAACAAAACATTGTTTACTGTTATCATATTAAAATAGATGCTGAATATGAGGGAATGGTTAGCTTAGAGAAAGTAGTTAGATAACTACAGATGGTGAAATCTCTGAAAGGAATTTGAGAGAGGGCCCTACAACAACAATCTAGGGATGATAATTTAAATGTGTTTGAGCTTTAGTCCTTTTTCTAGGGTTAGTAATTGGATGCTTTGCAGTTTTACTTACACTCTGTTTCTTTTATGACTGTGAATATTTGGATTTCTCTTAAATTAGTGACTATACATTTCACTCTCAGTGTTATTATTTTATTCCTTAACAGGAATTTATATAATCAATGTATTTTGCCTTTCTTTTCTAGTTTTATGACCTTTGTGAACTGTTCAGAACTGGAGGTCAGGTTCCTGACACAAACTACATATTTATGGTATGTAAATTGGAGTGCCACCAAGTGATTACTTATTGAAAAGATACAACTTACTATATGTATATTGCATAATTCCATTGCTATCTGACAATTATCATTAACTATGAGAAGGTGATAATCAGTGGGCAGTGGAAGAGGTGTCTGAATATGAAAATCCTTTGAGAGGAATTAAAAAAATTACACTCTTCTCCATTTTGCTTTGTCCCTTAGTTACCAACCATTTCTTTAATACATAGATGGGAGTGGGTTGTAACCATTAGTAGTGATGGGGGCGGAAACATGGCCCAGAATCACTGGGTTGAGGCATACGTCTTCAATTTACTATTACTTATGAAAATTCTTTTGAGTATTCAGTTTCTTACTATATAATCTGTGGATGCCTAGACACAGACACACACACACACACATTTTTTATTAAGTTGATGTTTGCTTACTTTCCTTTTGTAATGAAATGTTAATGTTGAGCTTGTTTTAATCCTTTTATCTTTTTCTTAAAGTTTCTGGGTCACCTTCCTCTTTTAGTTGTTTTCCATTGATCTAATGGCCCAAGTAAAATTTTAATTGCAACTGTAAGTATTTAAGTCATCATATGCTGTTGTTGAACACAAAGCTGATTCTGGAAAACTTAAGTTATGGTATTTATGTTACAAAACTTATCTTCAAGTTGGCAGTTCTTTAGCTTAAAAATTCTTTTAATTTAAAACAGATTTAAAATCTTTTGATTCAGTGGATTTGCTTCATTGGACTTTCACCCAAATCACAATAAAAAGTATAAAAAAAATTTTTTTTTGTAATCACACTTTACCCAGTGTTTCGAATCCATCAACTGCTCCGTAGGAGAAAGTTGTGGCAGTCTACTTCCATAAAGATTTACAGTCTGGGAACCATGATGGGGTAATTCTACTCTGTCCTTTATCCTCACTCATTGACTCTGTGGCAGTGGGGTTTGAATAATGTAGTAATAAAGGATTTTAAAATGGTGGTTTTGCAGGGGAAATCTTTGAGAGAGTTGTACGTGTATTTCTATAAGCCTTTCCTGAATAAGACTAGCACAGAAATTTAGTAGAAACAGCTTGTCTACCTGTATTTGAAGTTTTTGTTAAAACCAGATTTCCAAATAATTCAGTTTGTAGTTATTTTTTGGCTGTCTTATTTACATACAGTTTTATATAATTTAAAAAGAGTATTGGGACTATTGGATTGCTTATAATTATATACACTTTTACTTTCCAGGGTGATTTTGTAGACAGAGGTTATTATAGTTTGGAGACCTTCACTTACCTTCTTGCACTAAAGGCTAAATGGCCTGATCGTATTACACTCTTACGAGGAAATCATGAGAGTAGACAGATAACACAGGTGTATGGATTTTATGGTAAGACTTTCTATTTGTCTGATTCTAAGCATTTTCTTTACCTCTTTGGGAAAAAAAGCTATACAAGTTATGTGCTTAATAATAAAATTAGAAAATACATTTTCTTTTTTTACATTTAATTACCCCCCACATTTCTCAACCAATTGATTCTCACTATGGAGAGAAAGCCACTATTAACTTTTTTTGTGTAGTTCTCAAATCACCTGTATTGAAATCATTTGGTGTTCTTGTTAGAAACATAGATTGCCCGGCCCCACTGCAGACCTACTAATTAGAATCTTTTGGGGTAGAATCCAAGGATTTGCTGAGTGTTTTGCAAACTCAGGTTTGAGCATTTGTCCTCACTGGTAATGCAGTCACTCACTCACTCACTCACTCACTCCTCACTCATCACTTACTCATTCACTCATCACTCACTCACTCAGTCTTCACTCATTCACTCATCACTCACTCACTCAGTCCTCACTTATCACTCACTCATTTACTCATCACTAGCTCCCTCACTCACTCATCACTCACTCACTTACTCACCACTCAGCACTCACAGGCAGTTGTGCTATGATGTGACTACTTTTTTCCACTTACTGACATTTTCATTGCTGCATTCTATAGCATTATATGGGTATATCATAATTTATTTAACCAGTCACTGGAGTTGTTTTAAAGTTATTACAAACATAACTGAGTAAATATGTTTTTACATTTATTTCTCGTCCCAGAGAATGTCTAAATTAGAGATGTCAGAAACAAGAACTAAGTCATTTATAAAAGCAAATTAGATAGCATTTCTCTAACACTTGTATTTGCTTGGAAGTAAGGAAGTGAGGTTTAGAAGGTCTTTGAAGAAGATAGTGGAACTGTTGCGATTATATATATAAATATTCCTTGAACACAACTGAGCCAGATATCTAAAAATTTGGAAATATTAGTGTCAGAACCCTCTAATTTTATTTTGAGTCATCTTTTGTTATCCGAGATAGGCTATACTCGGTTACTCTTTCATTTGTCACCCATTAGCAGTTATTAAATAGAGATTTTGATAATTTATTATTAATGTATAACTTACTGTTAAGGCAGATGCTAATGCTTGTCTTGTTCCTATAAATATTTTCATTCACATGAAATCATTAA
Source organism: Chrysochloris asiatica (assembly GCF_000296735.1). NCBI lineage: Eukaryota > Metazoa > Chordata > Mammalia > Afrosoricida > Chrysochloridae > Chrysochloris > Chrysochloris asiatica. Next base: position 2,948,498 of record NW_006408532.1, on the reverse strand, counting down.
AGATAGTAAATACTGATTCTTTTATAAAATAATACTTTGGATAACACATTATAATGTGGTGTTTGAGCTTTGTAAAAGCAGCTAGCTCCATGTAAGAATGATGATTTACATATAATTATACCCCAGAATTTGACCAGTCATTGATCACTGTAGGGCAAAAGAGAAAAAATGGGGAGAGGAAGGAGGACATTTTAATCAAGATACCTTGGCTGAGGAAAAGGACAATAGCACTAAACTTAGTATTAAATTTTCTTGAGTAGATTCAAGCCTCTGCTATCATATAGTGGTTTTAGTGATTTGATTTAGTAAAAGGAAGCCTACAAGTTCCTCAGGAGAGAGATTAAATTTAGTTATCATGAGACTTTACTTTTAGTGTAATAAAAATGACCATATATGGTTATTCATTTTATTGAGTCCTCAGTCTGAACTGACAGACATTTACTATGTGCTTAGTAAACAAGTGTTTTCTTATGTAAATAGGAAAAGAATAGGGCTGTTGTTGTTATGTGCCATAGAATTGGTTCTGATTCTTAGTGATCCTGTATAGAGTTTCCAAGGAGCGACTTGGGGGTTTGAATCACCTACCTTACGGCTCAAACTGACCTTGCAGTCCAGTGCATTATTCTTTAACACCACACCAGGACTCCCAAGACTTGAGTGGGAAACCTTTTTTTTGCCAAGGGCCATTTGGATATTTATAACATCATTTAATATAAATTTATGTTGCTATGAGCTCTGGTAGCGTAGTGGTTACGAATCGGGCTGCGAACCTTAAGGTCATCGGTTCGAAACTACCAGCTGCTCCGCGGGAGAAAGATGAGGCTTTCTACTCCCGTAAAGATTTACACCCTCGGAAACCCTGTACAGGGTCGCTATGGGTCGGAACCGACTCGACGGCACTTAACAACAACAACATGAAAAAGGTTCCTAGATTTATTGAATTTCGAGTTCTGCCTTCTGTTGCTTTGGCAGGGCCAGATCGTATGATTTCACAGGCTTATGTGGCCCTCCAGACATGCCTCACACCTGCTCCAAGAAAACCCTATGGAGCAATTCTCTGTAACTCATGATATAGCCCTGATTAGGAATTGACTCAATGGTAACTAGCAATAACAGTAATAACATAGTGGCCAAAACATTTGTTAAGGCATGTGTCAGATTCCTATTTAGCTCTCCCTATTGATAACATTTTTGCCAGTAATTTCAGGGGCTGCTTAGGTCCACTCCTGCAATGAAAAGGAGGACCACACACTTTATGTCAGTCTATGTGTATATATGGACTCATACTATGTGTGTACATACACATATGTAAGCATATACATACAACACAAATAAGCATACATACTTGGTATGAGTCAGAATTGACTGGGTGGCATGGATTTTAAACAAGGGGCATCCAAAAGTTCATGGAAAAATTCTATTGTTTTTCAATTCCTTTTTTCATAAACTTTTGAAGCCTTTCACATATATAGTTAGACACTAGTTTCCTTTTGACTGTATTTCATGGACCTGCCAGGGTTAAATATGTGTTATAACTTGAGATCCTAGTTGAAGCTAAGTTTCTGTTGTCCTGAAGTCTGCTCTACTATTGGGTACAATGATTATCTGCAGATTTAAAATTTCCTTAATGAAAACGCTTCTGTTTCTTTCACAGATGAGTGCCAAACCAAATATGGAAATGCTAATGCTTGGAGATACTGTACCAAAGTTTTTGACATGCTCACAGTAGCAGCTGTAAGTTTATTTGAATCTTTTTTGAAACCTTATTTCATCTAATTGCCCTCTCAGTTACATTGAAATCTGTAGCATCATTGATGAATTTGGATATGCTTGAGTTATATGAGTGTTCAGCTCTTTATCCTTTGTTTCTAGTTAATAGATGAACAGATTTTATGTGTTCATGGTGGTTTATCTCCTGATATCAAAACACTGGATCAGATTCGAACAATTGAACGGAATCAGGAAATTCCTCATAAAGGAGCATTTTGTGACCTGGTTTGGTCAGATCCTGAAGATGTGGATACTTGGGCAATCAGTCCCCGAGGGGCAGGCTGGCTTTTTGGAGCAAAGGTCACAAATGAGGTAAATTCACCACTTTTGATAAGTGGTTTGTTGGTTGCCAATGGGTTACATGAAGAACTGTTTTTGTTAAGTGCCATCAGGTTTGTTCCAACTCACAGCAAACTTGTATAGGGTTTCCAAGGAGTGGCTGGTGAGTTTGAACTGCCAACCTTGTGGTTCAAACCAACCTTAGGTTCCAGTGCTTATCCTACAGCGCCACAGCAGGACTCCTTGAAGAACTGTGGTGGCTATACATAACACAATTCTGTTCAGTTTCCTTAACTTTGGTGGCTATGAATATCAAATTTCAGTCTAGTTTACTTAAATATATCTTTACTTAATGGGTAAATGTGATCTCATTGTGAAAGAATTTTTTGGTAATGTGTGTAAAATTAATGTACCTTTCCTTTTCAAATACTGCTATTAAATAACAGAATAGGAAGAGCAAGATTGAACTTTTTTTTTTAATGTTTTATTATAAATTATGTGATAGTTTACATGGGAGAACATTAGTTTTACATTCATCCTATCTTATGTCATTTCATTGCCATCGTTACAATCCACTTCATGCATCAACCAACCAAAGGGTATACCCTATAAGCCTGCCCTTCGGTGGTCAGTACACAGCCCCTCTCCCTCTCTGGGTATAAAGTCCCCAGCTGCTCCATCTCTCCACATCATCGTCTCGGCCTCCATCTCTGGCATCACTGCTTCTCTGGGTAGGGTCCTGCTCTCCGCTCTTCTCCCTTGATGGTCCCAGGGACCTGCGCTCCTAGACTGCAAAGTTAATCATTCCCCTCCTTTTGCTACAAAATGTCTATTTTTACATTTCCAACCCTCACAATCAGTCATAACAATTATTCACTGTTGTATCACAAGAAACCTATCCGCATTTCCTTTCATCAACCCTGCCTAGATAGATTGGATACTACTCAGTGGAGATTCTACCAAGATTGAACTTTTTGAAGTTCATTTATTTTCCATTTTAAAAAAAACAAACAAAAAAAGCAAAACACATATACATGTTTTATTATTAAGTCTCATCAAGTTGGTTTTAACTCATGGTGACCCTGTATAGCGTTGCCAAGGAGCTGCTGGTGGGTTTGAACTGCTGACCTTGAGGTTCTAACTGACCTGACCTTGTGGTCCAGTACTTATCCCTTCAGCGCCATACCAGGACTTCCAAATGCATTTAAAGATCAGCTTATATTAGGAAGTGATCCAGCATAATGGAGTCAGAGAACTTGGTTTTAATCCCACAAGTACAATTGTTAGGTAAATTATTTATTCTATTTGAGCCTTTGCTTCTTTAAATTGCAAAAGAGGCATTAACAAATCTTTTTCAGAATTGTAAAAACTGTGTAATAAACCCCCACTAAATACTAGATGAAGTTCACAGCTGTGCAAATAGTTAACACACATAGTTGCTAACCAAAAGATTTGAGTCTGCTCAGAGACTCCTCAGAAGAAAGGTCTAATGATATACTTCCAAAAATACAGCCATTGAAAATCCTGTGGAACACAGTTACCACATGGAGTCGCCATGAATGGTAATGATTTAAATGTTAGATAGTAGTAGTATTTATCTTTATTATTAAACTAAAAATATAATTATGTGATTGTATGATTTGATAGCTCTATCACTTAGTCAGTCCAGAGTGATTTTATTTGTTACTGAACTTACTGAGGATAATTGTAGAATGGGTTCTGTAATTAGGAGAACATTAATAGCCAACAAATTTTCACATTTTGTTTAAAAGTATATTCTTGTAGGCCAGATTTATTTATTTTTTTTTTGTTTTTTAATGTCCTGGTTACTTAACTTACAAAGCCTCTCTAAATTTCAGTTTGTCCATATCAACAACTTAAAACTCATCTGCAGAGCACACCAACTAGTGCATGAAGGCTATAAATTTATGTTTGATGAGAAGCTGGTAACAGTATGGTCTGCTCCTAATTACTGCTATCGTTGTGGAAATATTGCCTCCATCATGGTCTTCAAAGATGTAAATACAAGAGAACCAAAGTTATTCCGGGCAGTTCCAGATTCAGAACGTGTTATTCCTCCCAGAACAACGACGCCGTATTTTCTTTGAGCCCGCCACCCATCCTGCTGACCCGTTTTCCTGCCCTCTTCTTACCCTAACTTTTCGTGTATTACCCTTTACAATATACTTTTTATTGAGCACTTTGCTGCTGAAATGCTGCCTCTTGCCTTTTTTTTATTTTAAATTATCTAAATTTATTGTTTGTTATGGTGTCTATAGCAATGTTTTTCTATCAGTTTTCTCCCCTATCCCATCCCCACCTGGACTCATTTGAAAAGACTTGAGAAATGTCTTAATACACTGCTGCATGTAGCTCTTGCTTATTTACTGGTCTGGGGGAAACAGATGTGTTTCCTTTGTTTAAAAAGCCAATTGACAGTGCAGACTACACTGAAATACTCCTCCTTTGTATCATTCAGCCTTTTGTTTTAGTTTGGTAAGTTTAAAGAAATTTCAGCAGCAAAGTTGTTATTCAGTGGGCACGATGGACTGCAAAGGCCTCGAGTATGTATACCTGTCCAGCTGTAAACTTCATTGTCCTTTGTTGGATGATATTTTAAATGGATATAAAATAAATTGGTCTAAAGGGCTGCCCTCCTTGTTGTGTTTTTAAATTTTAGTTAAAAACTGCTACAGCTTATGACTTTGTACATTAAGATAATTGTATTGATCTTTTTTCAGATTCCTTGTATTTTTTAATAAAATATTAAATAAAACCCAGATAGATTAAGTGATAGAAATTTTAAATAGCTTGCACTGTTAGTTTAAAATTCTTTTTTTTTTTTTCCTCTCTTCCTTTCTTAATCAGACCCTTTGATTATTGAGCTTAAAAACTTCAATTGAAATTCAATGGTGGTTTTTTTGTTTTTGTTTTTAAATCACTAAACTGTGCCTAAAGAACATAACTGCCATATTACTGTTTTGGTTTATATCCTCTATAGTAATAGAAAAAACATTTAATACTTGTAATGCTGATGTGTTCATTTGATACCAGTTGAGTAGAATGTGATCAATCCAGTTTACAATCTTATCATGAATATCATTAAGTAAAATCTATGTATTTTTCAATAGGAGTCATTTCTTCTCTTGTAACACTTGACCTTAACTTTTAGAAAGTATTCATTTTTTAACTGCAACTGGAAAGGTTAAAAAGTTAGGCCTCTTGTCTTTGTGAACTGTAATCTGAAGCAGCTTTTTACAAGTGTAGAAAGAAACAAATTATCCTTTTTGTAAAGATCTGTGATATCATATTTTGGCTTTGTGTAGTACTTTGAATATCCAAAGGGTTGTGATGATCAGTTCTTGATATGCAACTGTCCACTTAATAAGGACAAGTGTTCAGTACTGTCTCTTATGATTGTGATCATAAGTGATGTTGGAATTTACCATTTTTTGAAATAGTTGGTATCCCTTTGCTATGATTTTTATCATTCCGGGAAATCCTTGTGAAGCCAGCCAATTAATAAAGCACTTTAGCATCTGTTCAGGTAGTTTTGAAAACCAACTTTTCACCTTCAGGATGAGAACTTCCAGGTTACCTAAAAATGCAATAAAATCCTTTAATCTAAGCTTCTTGGCACATAATTTGTCATCAGGGTTTTCTTTGATTAAATGAGCACAATACTGTTTCAATTTGATTTTCTTTCCTTACCAGCCATCTCCTTGTGTAGTTTTGAATTGTATAAATATATGAAAGAAGTGGCTAAGACTCTTGCTGCACACACTTGAACTATTGTTAGGTCAGTAGCTTCATTCTTGTTACTGTCCTGACCCCAGTGTTATTCAGGGGGAAAGGTATTTTTGTCTTACAGGGATATGATTAATTGTGAAACACTGGAAATTAGTGATGCAGAAAACTTGGTGTGGTCTTCGAATAGCTCACTGCAGTATTTTTTTCCGTTACCATAAATTGTGTTTAAATGCTTGCTCTCCATTGTTTGTAAGTTGTACCAATAAAACTGGTAACCTTCAGCCCATCCTTCCCATTTGAAACTCCTTAACTTAGACTGATGTAGTTGTTTTCTTTATCCCTGTAATGTGACTTTTAAGTCATGGTGTGCTGCATTTGTTTGTCACTAGTTGGGCACATGCCAGTAATAACCTGCCCATTCCTTAACTGCCATCTGTTTTGCCTGATTTCAGTTGAATAATGGCTTTTGCATGGGAAAAAAAAAGTTTTTACTATTAGACATGTAAAGGAAAGAGAGAGTGAATGTATTGAACTTTGTAAGCCTAAGAGGAATATTTGGATTCCTCTAATAATTAAGGGCTATGTACTGTGTAGCGTAATCATGTGGTGGAAGATACTTGCAAGTCATTAATTTGTAGGCAGGAGGATCTGTCATTCTCTGTACCTAGGCTGAATGTAACCCTTATGTTGTATTAGTGGGGAGGAAGGGTGTAATGACTATTTTTATTTGCCTATGACATACTTGGTTTATAATAAAGTATCCTAGGCCCTAGTGAGAACTGTTTACGTTTAATTGCATTTACTCTCTTTCCTTTATTACCTGATATGCTCTTGGCTAGCTTTTTATAGCTTATTTCTTTCCTCTGAAAACTCTCACTACTTTAAATGTGTTCATCTGGGTGTGATCCTAAAAAACCTGGATCAGAAGTACATCTAATATGCAACCTGCATCAGCTCCTACTCCATCTGGATGCCTAGAATTGTTGGAAGATTTTGACGTCTTAAATCCTGGGCTTTTGTTTTTGAAATAAGGTTTGAAATATTGTTAATTGCATTAAGATATGTGTTTGTGCTTTGTAAGCCCAGAATTGGGCTTTGGAAAATACCTGTATTGTGAAAACAAAATGGGACTCTTTGAGTTTCTTCATTGTCAGGAATAGAATAATTTTCCATCAGCTTCCAGAAACTGTTTATCTGGAGTCGAAGAGATTTAACAGCAAGAATCCAGATTTTTTAATGTAATTGATTTTTAAATGCTAATGTTTGTAAAGCACCTTCAGTTCTTTGGATGAAAGGTGCTATATACTCTCAGTGTAAATTAATAAAAAGATTATAGGAAGTTTGTGAAAAAATACTTTCATCTAATATGTAGTCTGTAGTATGTCTAAAACAAGTTAGCATTTTATATAACAATTTAAATTAAAGAATGTGTATTCCTTCATTTGATTGCTTGACTTTGGTAATCAAAAGTGAATTTTTTTTAGTTCTACATTTCACTTTGAATTAAGTATTCCAATTCTTTTAAAGTCAATATTCATTGTTAATATACTAGATCCAGTACTCAGAACCATGGGGTGTCAAAATCTTTCAGTTGTATATTTAGTGTGCAATGGTGCTGATGGAAATATAAAGTAGTATTAAAACAACATACACACAAATTATAAAGTCTCTTAACATGAGGCCAAACACAGAGAGTAAATTGTTGTGGGAAGAATGGTTTCTTATTTCTCTCCTAGTTTTCTATGTCCCTGTAAATCAGTTGCTGACTGTGGACCTTTCTTACCCTCATGAGAGTAAGCTTGTGCTCTCTTGGATTATTCAGATGTTTTCTTAATACATAAATGCATGAAATTTATAGAAGTTTTTTAAAAAAATCAAGATTAATTATGAAAGTGTATTTCCATTTAAATCCTGGGTACCCACTATTCTCAGCATGCTGCTTTTGAATATTAGTGGAAATGGACTATAAAAGACTTCTTGGAGATACTATGGACTAGTGGAAAGAATTTAGGTTTTGGAATGAGATCAGGATAGAAAACACCTCTGCCACCCAGTAATAGCTAACCTAAGTTGAACATACTTAGCTATGCTGTACATGCCTTATTTTGTGGGATACTTATTGTGGTTCTATATTTTTTCAAATGAGGAAACAGGCTTGGAAGGGTAAGTATAGCTTGCCCAAGGTTACACAGAAGAGCTGAAATTTTGAGCCCCTAATGGGCACACCAGAGTATATCATAAACCCTTCAATTTAAGCAGTTAAGATTGGTTAATTTGTATGACCCTGAACAAATTGGATTTTCTGAGTCGTAAATTTCTTATGTATAGTATAAGAAATAATACACAGGGTGGTTCTCAGGATTAAAAACAATATACATCATCCAGTCCCTGGCCCAACGCTGCCTCTTGAAGGTTCACACTCCTGCATACCATTTACTGATTTCAATGTAGTTGGGGAAGTAATAAAGACAATATATAATAACTGATGTAACTTATGTAAGTACAGTGGAGATTTGGAGAAGGAAATGTTTGGTAATGAATAGATGGGGGAAGACTAATTAAGCTTGTATTGGAATTATGATCTGTGTACTTACAGATCCAGCTAGAATTTGTACACATAAAGACTAAAGACTTAAAGGTACTTCTTGGGAAGACATGAGAATGACTATGTGCAGTTCTGTTGGCAAAATAACATTTGTCAAGCACTGGCCAAATTAATGAAGGCCTTAAAAATCAGGCAGACGATTAATGTTTTAAAAATTGTGATATTTCAAGATTATTTCCTCTTGGTGGCACACAACCACCACCACCAAGAGGTTATTGTATAAAGAGAGACTGTTGGCATTTAGCTAACTCTCAAGTACTGCTGAAGAAAGATGTGGCAGTCAGTTTCTGTAAAGGTTACAACCTTGGAAACTTAATTGGGCAGTTCTATTGTGTCCTATAGGGTCACTATGAGTTGTAATAAACTTGGCAGTGGGTCTGGTTGAGATATAAAAGGTAATATTAACACGAAAAGAGAGATGTATAAAGGACAATCTCACAACAAAGTTCAGCCCTCTATAAGAAAGAAAATTGGTTTTATATAAAACTCTAGAAACTTCATTTTGGCCATCTGAGGAGATCAGTGAGAAATTTGACCTCGTGTTGTTCGTGTACTGCCCCTAGGCTATTATATTATTGATGTAAATTGAAGTGGCTTAAGAGTCCTGGAGTCCTGGTGTGGCGTTGTGGACTAATCTACCAGACTTGCAAAGCCTTTTGAACTGCAAAATTGCGGGTTCAAGCTCACCAGCTACTCTTTGGAAACCCCATACAGGGTCGCTATGGGTCAGAACCTACTCAACGGCACTTAACAACAACAATAGAGTCCTAGTGTGGTTTGGCGCTGTGGGTTAATGCACGGGACTACAAAGTCGGTTTGAACCGCAAGGTTGGCAGTTCAAGCTCACCAGCCGCTTGTCAGAAACCCTATACAGGGTCGCTGTGGGTTGGAACTTACTCTACGGCACTTAAAAAGTGTAGCTCTGTAAGATAAGCACTGGACCAAAAGGTTGCTCGTTCAAACACCAATCGCTCCTCCTAAATCCTATACAGGGTCTCTATGCGTTGAAACTGACATCACTTAACAAGAAGTTGTATGCCTCCAATTAGAAATATGTTAAGGGTTTACCAAACAAAAACTATCTATACAAGGGATAGTGAGGTAGAGGGACTGAAATGGTACACCTAACAGGAAGAAGTTTTAGATTGTTATGTGATTGTTAAGTGCCGTCGAGTAGGTTCCAACCGATAGCGGCCCTGTATAGGGTTTCTGAGGAGTGACTGGTAAGCTTGAGCCGCCGACCTTGCGGTTCAAGCCGACCTTGCAGTCCAGTGCATTAACGGAATTGTGCCTTATTTCAAGGATGGATTTGTTGAAGAAGAAAGATAAATAATGTGCTTATGTTCTGGTAGTTTTGCCTGCTTAGGTCTACCAACAAAATGCAGTAAAATTTCTATTAAAATTGACATGGAAGTGACAATTATCTGCAATTTACAGTACAGCACACAAGGATCAATTCTGTTTAGGTCTTTCAAAATGTATCAGTTATGGCATCAATTCTGTTAATAGCGTTGATTTTTCTCGCATAGTGAAAATCTAAATTGAAAGCCTATACTCAAGCTGTGATCTTTTCTGCAAGGGGTTGAGAATCTAAAGTAGGTATTATTTGTGTGAAATTTTTAGGTTTTTTTGCTGTGTGTTTTCACGACAGGTTGTGAGACAGGGATCACATTCGAAATGGGTCAAAAGGATGCTCGATTGGGTGACTTGCTTCCCTGTTGCACCTGTCAGAGGAATTCAGGAAATTACTGTAATTGGGCTTTGGGTCCCTGAGTGCTGCAGTGGTGGGGTCAGTGGTGCTAGCAGGTGTGTGGAATGAAGAACGCAGAGCCTGGGAGACCGGCAGGCAGGTGTCTATTTCCAAGCTGCACCACCTTCTTTCCAGCGCACGGTGGCGCTTAGATCTTCCCGGGTTCTGCTAGCAGTCTCTTTTAAGGCACCTCCGCCGCCACCTGCAGTCTCAACCAAACCTCTGGGTGGGCAGCGCGGAGTATGACAGCCTGAATGTCCAATTGACTGACAGGCTTTTGGCCACACAACAGCTCTAGCCAATAGGAGAAAAGGAGAGGCGCGAAGGAGGCGGGCCCGCGGCAAGGCAGGCAGAGGCGCGAGGCCCTCCTCCCGCCTCTCCGCCTACTCCAGCCTCCGCCGCCTTAGCTTCCCGAGCGAGCCCCGCGGCCGCCGGAGCAGCTCCCGCGGCGGAGCCGGAGCCGGATGGTCAGAGGAGCTCGGCAGCAGCAGCAGCCGCGGAGTCGCCTGGTCCCCAGGTTGGGTGGAGGCTATGTGGATGTCGGGGATAAGGATGGGGCCGGGGCGAGGGAACGGGCCCAGGAGCAGTGGCTTGGGGCCGTGAAGCTTTCGGGGCGCCGAGTCTGGAGGGGCGGGGGTGCCGGCTGTGCGGAGTCTGGGGGTGTTGAGGGTCGGGGGAGCAGGCTGGGCGGCGATCGCATCCTTGAAGCCAGACGAGCGGGTCATGTAGGATGAAGGGGTTCAGGGGATGAGGCTGGGGGCGCTGGGCCGGGAGGGGCAGGGCGCTGGCGCCCAGCGGAGGGGCTGTGGAATGCGGAGAGCACTGGGTCTGGAGGGGCGGGGCTCGGAGGGGCAGTTCAGGTTTAGAGGGTGGGCACGGGAAAAAGGAGGTCTGAGAGGCTTTCAGGGGTTTTGAGGCAGACAATGAGTAGGTGGAGGTGGGTGGTTTTTGGGACCTGGGTTGTGACGAGTAGGGGCTGAAAATAAGGTGAAATATTACGAGGAGGCAGAGCAGATATTGGTCTATGAGGACATTAGGGGAACAGGGAGTGCAGGATTGCTTCTTGATAAATAGGGAGAACAAGGCATAAAGCATTTGAAGATAAGGTATGGGTTTAGTGAACCTGTAGTCTCAGAGGGTGGTACATTTAGTTCTAGATTAGCACAGTAGGTCCCAGAGATGTGATCTTGTGTGTTACCTTTAGTTACTGTCTTATTTGTTTGGTCTGTAGACTGAGTGGCACAGTGGAGAAACCGTCTCGAAAACGGAAAAGCAGGTAAGTCTGCTTCCTAGTTTGCTTCCTGTTTTTCTATTTGCATGACTGCATCTGTGCCATACTGCATAATTGTACACCCTGGAAAGAGTATGGATCATGGAAAAATCCTAGTTTCTGACTTTTGCCATAATTTCAACTGTTTTCTCCACAGCTCTGTTTAAAAAGGAAATGCTTCTTGAACATCTCTATGTGCCAGGTACCAAGTGCCAGTTGATTTATATGTATTGTCTCCTGTAGTCCTTGAAGCATCCCAAGGAAGTATGTGGTCATCATCACTATTTTGCAGAAAAGGAAACTGGACTAGAGAGGCCAAGTGATATCCAGAGATCACACATCTAATAAATGATGATGGCAGGATTTGAATTCAGACAGTCTAGACTCCAGGGCTTAAACTCTTAATCTTTATAGTACACTCCCTCTAAGAACAAAGTAACATTGCAAATAGGTTTTCTTACTGCTTTCTCCTCATTGTTTATTTTTTGTTGCTGTTGTGTGCTGTTGAGTGAATGAAGACTCATAGTGACCCTATGTGACAGTACAACTGCCTTACAGGGATTCATAGGCTGAAATCTTTATGGGATCAGATTATCGGGTTTTATCTCCAGCAAAACAGCTGGTGGGTTTGAACCTCCTACATGTCAGTTAGCAGCAAGTGCTTAACCACTGTGCCACCAGAGCTCCACATCATTGTATAGTCAAAACTGAAACCAAACCCACTGCCATCAAGCCAATTCCAACTCATAACAATTCAGTACAGGGTTTCTGAGACTACCTTTTCACAGGAGCAGAAAGCTTCCATCTTTTGTCCAAAGAGTGGCTGGTGGGTTTGACCTGCTGATTTTGTGGTGATCAGCCCAATGTCTAACCTACCAGGGCTGATTTCATTGTATGAAGGGTATAATAAATAATGAAATGACCCAACAATAGGAAAGAGAAACAATGAGCTTCACTGATCCACAAACTTAGTGAATTATTCTTTGAGTAATGATGAAGAGCATATTTTCATTCTACACACATTTTTGGTGCATTGTATGTATCAGGTGTTGTTGTTAAGTGCCATTGAGTCAATTGTGACTCATAGCGACCCTGTACATGGTTTCCAAGGAGCATCTAGTGGGTTTGAACTGCCGACTTTGTTCCCAGCTCAGTGCTCATCCTACAGCGCCACACCAGGAGATCAATGTATCAGGTGATTGTTGTTTTTGTTAAGTGCCATCGAGTTGGTTCTGACCCATAGCAGCCCTGTGTAGGGTTTTTGAGGAGTGGCTAGTGAGCTTGAACCACTGATTTTGTGGTTCAGACCAACTTTGCAGTCTAGCACATTAACCCACAGTGCCATACCAGGACTCGTAATGTATCAGGTACTACATAACAATTGTATGTAGTAATTCCTTTTCACAGGTGTAGGCACTGGCCTACAGAAATGAAGCTACAATCATAAGGAGGTGGCCAATAGGGCTACTGTCATAATTAATACTTGGTAAGTTACTACTCAGAAAGCTTAAAGAGAAGGTAGATATGAAATGTTGATGGTGAAATTACCAATAGCTAAAGTTCCTTTGTCAATCTTTAGGACTGTGCTATCTAATTCAGTAGCCACATGTGGCTATTATATATGCATATGACTGAAGAACTGAAACTTTATTTTAATTGTGATTAAGTTTAAAAACTGATACTCAGTTTAGTTCGTGGAAAACATTAAGGCATGTTTGGAATGACTTGGGTATGGGAAATTTTTGTAAATTTTATGAAATCTGAAATATAGATGAAATTTTTCAATGAAAATTTAATATCCAAATTGAGATACATTGTACATGCAAAATACATACCAGATTTCAAGTTAGTACAAGAAACTAAATGTGATATTTCTCATTACTGATTAAAAAAAAAACTTATTGTGGAGTGAATATTTACAGTGCAGATAATTAGTTTTACATTCAACAAATCATACACTTCAATTCATTTCAGTGGTTCTAATCTTCTCAGTGTAGCGTCACCTATCCCACTTCCTTGTGATTCTTGTTTTCATTCCTCTTTTGTGTTCCCAAATCTTCTGAATTTTGTCCTTACATAAATGCTGCCCTTTTGATCTCAAATGGTTGACTGTTTTATGGTGTGCATACCTCACTAGTGTTGTTATTCTCAGTAATTCTCCAGTCCCTTTCTAACCAGTATGTCTGTTTTTTTTTTTTTATGATTTTGAGTTTTGTTTCACATTTTCTTCCACTCTTTCTGGGGCAGCCTTCTGAGCAGTTGGTCATGATAGCTGGGAACCATCTAGTTCTTCTAGTCAAAAAGTTGTGGAGACTAATTTTCAAGTAATTGTTTCCAAGCGTCTTCAATCTTTATCACCCTTCTTTGTGGACACAGAGGGACCAGTAGTTGCACTTTAGGAGACTCCTCATAAGTTTTTTTTTTTTGTTAAACAAGAAGTTTATTTAAACAACAAGATGCTTAACTTGAAGGGAAAACAATAAAAGATTCATTTCTTTTAAGAGTAATTTACCCCTACTTAAAGATCATACTTCAGACATATTGTCAGGAGGGACCAGTCGCTGGAGAAGGATATCATGTTTGGTAAGATGGAGGGTCAGAGAAAAAGAGGAAGACCCCCAACATGTTGGATTGGTCAAGTGGCAGTATTGATGAACTGAAGTGTGGCAACAGTAGTGAGGTTGGCCCTGGATCGGGCAGTATTTCGTTATGCTGTGCATAAGGTCGCTATGAGTCGGTACTGACTCGATGGCATCTAACAACAACAAAGATAGATTGACCCTACATGTAACATTTACAAACAAAAAGTTATAAAACTGTCCTTAGTTTTACAATAATAAATGAAAAACATTAAAATTCTCCAAACAAGATATGCAAGGAGTTTTTATGTTGTTGATTTTTGTTAAACAATGAGAGCCAGAGCAAAATAACTTACTGGAATATAAAGATAAGAGCTGAGTGAGCATGCCACTAATGGATAAAAAGGGGATTGTCACAGAACCAGTATTTTTCCCTATTCCATGCGGAAATCATCAGACAATCTCTTTGGTATCCCATGCGAGTAAAGTTTTGCTAAAGATAATACAGAAGCTGCTACAATCTACATTGACAGAGAACTTCCAGGGGTTCAAGCTGGATTCAGAAGAGGCTGTGGAATGAGGGATATCATTGTTGATATCTGATGGATCTTGGCTGAAAGCAGAGAATATCAGAAAGATGTTTACCTGTGCTTTATTTATACGCAAAAGTTTTCGATTTTTGTGGATCATGACAAGCTTATGGACAACATGGTGAAGTATGAGTATTCCGGAACACTTAATTGTGCTCATGATGAATCTGTACCTGGACCAAGAAGCAGTTGTTCGAACAGAACATGGGAACACTGAATGTTTTAAAATTGAAAAGGTGTGCCACAAGGTTGTATTCTTTCACCATCCTTATTCAACCTGTATGCTGAGCAAATA
>NW_006408532.1:2906805-2932802 GCF_000296735.1 Chrysochloris asiatica | reverse complement strand
GGTCAAAACATAAATCATTGGCCTTTTTAGTACAAAAGAAATAAGGAAAGCAAAACAAAAGCAAACTAACAAAAATGCAATATGCATGTGCACCTGCACCAGTTACTTTATATACAATAAAGGAATGCAGAAATGGAAATGAAAAGATAGAGAAAACTATACTGGAGTAGTCAGGATGCAGTGGAAACAAATTGTTGTTTTCTAATTGACAGTGTGTTCTTGCTCTGTAGGACAGAGTTCTGGAGTAAAATAGCAGGCTTTGTCTTTTAGAAGACACCTTCTGTCTGTTGGTGGTACATATCAATTGTATCTTAAGCCTCCATTTCCAGCTGTACAAGTGTGTATGTTTCATTGATTGGCTGCCCATCAAATTGTTATCTGATTTGCTTCCTTGACAAACCCTGTCATTCACAATAGGCTTTCATTAGTCATCTTAATTTTAAACTGCACCACAGAACCTTCCTGCCCCACCACCCTCAAATTAATAAGATCGTTGTTCTCAGTCTTGACTCCTTCCTTGGGTTTCTTGTGGGCCATGGTGAGTGATCATGTCTCTTCAGCTGCCACTTCACGAAAGAGGTACCCAGTCTACACCGAGCTAGCTGCTTCTGAGCTTTTGAGATCCCAGTTGTTACTCACTTGTGTAGGATTTAGAACATTGTGATATTATGTCAAGTGACCATGATGTCCCCTAAGACTATGGTCCTGAGTCCATATTACTAAACTCTTATATTGATTGTTGTTGTTAATTTCCATGGAGTCAGTTGCACCGTAGAGTGATCCATCCTATGTAGGGTTTTTGAGGACTGGCTGGTGGATTTGAACTGCTGACCCTGCAGTTAGCAATTCATTATGTTGATTACCCAGTGAATGTGAAAATATTTGAGATATCTTGGGTTAAATAAATATTAGTTTCATTTATTTCTGTTTATCTTTTTTTAATGTGATGACTAGAAAATTAAGTTATGTGTATGGTGTATATTATGTTTGTTATAGACAGCACTGATTTAATTCTTATCCCGCTGCCACATTCCTACAGTATCCTCCAGACTGTTTCTCCTGCTTCCATGCCTGGTGTCTTTTAATTCAGTCACTATACTGCTTAAGTTGATCTTGTAACTCATTCTTTATATCTTTCTGTGGTTCTCCATTACTGTTTGAGCATAATTCTGACTTCTTAGGAATCCTGGTGTGGCGCTATAGGATAATGCACTGTACCACAAGGTTAGTTTGAACTGCAAGATGGGTATTTCAGACTCACCAGCTGCTCCCCAGAAACCCTGTAAAAGGTCTCTATGAGTTGGAACTGACTCAACAGCACTTAACAACAACAGTCTCATCATATAAAAGGACTGCCTTTATTTCGCTCCGGCCTGCCTTTTCAGCCATGTGGTCATAGAAGATCTCTATAGTAGACCTATTAATGTTTAGTTTTAAAGGATATAACTTCTGGTAAATCCTTTGAGATGTTAATTGCTGAATGTAACTGTGTTCCAGTTACCTTTCCTAGAACTGAATGGAAAGATAATGGAATTTTTCCAAGAACTTTTTCATACACCTCATATACCTATATATTATGGTTTGGGCTGAGTTTGAAGCCCAGGTCTTCAAATACTAGTGAGATTATCTGCAAATTAACAAACCTCATTGAACTTCAGTTTTCTCATCTGTATAATGGAAATAATAATAGTCCAATTCTCATAGGGTTGTAATGTGCTTAGTACAGTGCCTGTCAGGTATAAAGTACTCAATACATTTTAGGTTAGAAAGCACCTATCAAGTATCTGTTACTTCCCACTTCTTTTCAAAATATATCCAGTGGTGGTGTGCCGTTGAGTCTGTTCTGACTCATAGAGATTCTTTATAGGGTTTCCGAGGTTGTTGCAGGAGCAGGAAACCTCATTTTTCTTCTGCTGATAGATTCAAACTGCTGACCTAGGATATTAAAAATGAAGATAAAAAAGCAATGAAAAAATGAGAAGAGTATTACTAAATCATTGGAATAGTTAGTACATAGATCAGAAAGTGCTGTACCATTACTAATGGTGGGTTCCATATTTGGCGATTTTTTTTTTCTAGAGCAAAGCAAAGAAGAAAATAATGTTTAATTATTAGGTTCGTAATGTTTATAAAATTAGATACATAGTCTTCAAAAGAAGTACAACTTTGAAAAAGTATTTGATGTGAGAGAGAGTTCTTTCTCTGGGTTTCATAGTAGGGAACACTTTGTGGTTTTATGTATAAAATCTCAATAATAAATATAATAGTGAGGAATTTTTTTTTTTTTTTTTAAGATTGTTTCTTCTAATGCATCTCAATCCAAGTTGAATTAATGCCAGTGAAAATTCTCCAGAGGACTAAGGTATACACTTGTGGTTTAGATATGCATCTCTATGAGTAAGCTACAGGGACTCCGTTCATTGTTTATCCCCAGCACCTAGAATAGTGCCTGGCACTTTGAAAACAGTTTATTGAATGATTGAGCCCTGAACACTCCATGAATATTATTTCTTGTAACTAAGTTTTGATAAGCATCAGATAGCTGTGAGTTTAGTTAGTATTCTCAGTCAGGAATCAAGGGTGCATGTATCTCCATATCTGATTAATGACAGCTCCTGATCTTCATGGACCATTAATATACATCTCTAAAGAGATCCTGTGGGCAGGACCAAGATTTGCCTCGGATAATAGGTCTGGGATTGCCGCTGGGGGCACCTTTGGGGACAGGGTTGCTGTTGGGGGTCAGTGAAGATTCTGAAAATGAATTATAGAAAGAGTTTAATAGTTGCAGCCAGAACTTTCTATAGCTGTTATTCTAAGTTTCATGCTATGACTCTAGAAATTTCCAATATCAAATCAATCAAATGATGCACCTACAAGATGAACTCTTCAATATGAGTTATAGCTGAATATCACCTTAAGTATCAAACCAAGTTAGCCTTCTGTGTAGAGTCGCTGACTGTTATTTTTTGTCTTATTACATTTTGGAAAATAGTTTCTGAAAGTATGACTCTGACTTTAGGATTGTTGATGTAAGTTATTCTTGCTGGTAGATGTTAGCTGGTGGTTGAATGATCTTTTGAGAACATCAAAAGATCAAACTGTAAGACAAATGAGTCAAGCACCTCGTTTTCTATTGTTAATATTTGTTTGTGTCTTTTTATTTCTCTGAGGAGAGGAATGGTGTCTTAATTTATCTTCCTACTGAGAGGATGCTCAATACAACTATAATGAGCCAATAAATGAAATGGTGGCAAGAGGGTGTTAATGTAGAATGGGGCTTTGGCGATCCAAAATAATGAGTTACTATTTAATGTCCCTGGTAAACTATGTTGTTGTTGTTGTTATGTGCCATCGAGTCGGTTCCGACCCATAGCGACCCTGTACAGGGTTTCCGAGGGTGTAAATCTTTACGGGAGTAGAAAGCCACATCTTTCTCCCGCAGAGCAGCTGGTAGTTTCGAACCGCTGACCTTAAGGTTCGCAGCCCGATTCGTAACCACTACGCTACCAGAGCTCCTTCTGGTAAACTATACTTGTTGTTAATGTTGTTAAGTGCTGTCAAGTCGTTTCTGACCCATAGCGACCATGTAGAGTGTTTCTAAGGAGCGACTGGTGAGCTTGAATCACCAACCTTGCAGTTCAAACCGACTTTGCAGTCTAGTGCATTAACCCATAGTGCCACACCAGGATTCCGGTAAGCTATACTACACTAACAAAGTTTTGAGATTAGGAAACTTGATATTGGTATGGTTTTGGGAAATTCTGAAGAATTCATTGTCTGCTAATATGTAGGGTATGAGTTACAGAATTTTTCAGGTTCTATTTGGTTGGTCCTCGGAAACCCTATACAGGGTTGCTATGGGTCAGAATCAACTCAACAGCACTTAACAACAACAGAAATTTGTTTGGTTAGGATTCAGTGATTAATGTTTTACTGTGTCATTTAGGTTGAAGGTTTTTGTGTGTGTATGATGTAGGCATTTTGATGGTATATGTAATTTGTTTAAGAAACATTTTAATAGTTCCTAATGCTGAATGAATACTGGTGTGGCGCAGTGGGTTAATGCGCCAGACTGCAAAGCCATTTGAACTGCAAGGTCTGCCATTCAAACTCACCAGCCACTCCTTGGAAACCCTGTACAGGGTCGCTATGGGTCAGAACTGACTCAATGGCACATAACAATAACAACAACAAATGCTGAATACTGGGAATACAGATGTAAGTAAGATAGGGCTTTTGCTATGAAAAGGGCCATATGTTAATGGAAAAGACAGACACTAAAATATGAGACAGTATAATAATGACTTTGTATATATACAAAGCTTTATACAATATATACAAAGGAGTCCTGGTGTGGCACTGTGAGTTAATGCAAAGCCATTTAAACTGCAAGGTTGGTGGTTCAAGCTTACCAGTCCCTCCTCGGAAACCCTATACAGGGTTGCTATGGGTTGGAACTGACTCAATAGCACTTAACAACAACATGCTGAGAGTTAGGGAGATTTTCAAGAAATGTCATTTAGGTCTTGAAGATTTTGAAGGCTAATTTTGGTAGTGGTGTGACTGTTGACTTGCTAGAAAGTGGAATCTGGATCTAGATGGACTAAGTATGTGGTCTTAGATAAGCTGAATTCAAGACCTGTACTGGGTCAGTGTCAGGTGTGGAAAGATATTTTTAAAAGCTTGGACTGTGATGGCAAACTAATCAGTGGTTCTCAGCTGTGTCCAGTATTGTTTTCTGAGGCACATTTGGCAATGTCTGGGAACACTTTTGGTGGTTATAACTGGGAACACTACTTCTAAATTTCCTACAATGCACAGGACATGCTCCCTCAACAAAGAATTATCATGCTCAAAATCTCATCTGGTGTTGAGGTTGAGAAATCTTGGGTCTCAGCTTGTCCAACTACTAGTTTTAGGCTCTTGGACAAAATACTAATCTCTGAATCTATGTGCTCTTATGCAAAATGTAGTAATGATTGTTGTTGTTGTGAAGTGCCGTCGGGTCAATTCCGACCGATAGTGACCTGTATAGGGTTTCCAAGGAGCAGCTGGTGAGCTTGAACCACTGACCTTGCAGTTCAAATGACTTTGCAATCTGACGCATTAGCCCACAGCACCACACCAGGACTCCGTAGTAATGATAGTACCAACCTTATAGGATCATTACTCTCCTTTAATAGAATGTTAATTACTTAAGTACAGAGATTTGTGTCTGTTTTGTTCCCTACTATATTTCCAGCACCAACATAGTGTGTAATATCTCATACATATGTAGTAACTCTTTATCAGATGATTCAATAAATGCCTTATTGAGAGAATTCAATAATCCAATGCACATATAGTACATGATATAGTTACTGGACACATAGTAAGGACTCTGCATGACAGCTGTGACTATCACTAGTTTGATTTTTTTTTTCCTTTTCTTTCCAGTCTTTTTAAAAGGAACAGCTTTATGGAGATTTTATTCACCCACTAACAATGTAGAACATTTCTGTTCTGCAGCCCTCAACTCCAAATAGTCTTATATTCCCTTATATTCATGGTCCATGGCACTGGTCTTTTTTCTTTCACTTTAGTTTTGTCTTTTCCAGTACTTCATGTATGTAGAATCATACATTATATGGCCATACTGTATCTAGCTCTATACCCCTGACATAATGCTTTTGAGATTCATTCATGTTATTGCATATAACTGTAGTTAATTCCTTTCTATTGCTGAGTAGAATTCCATTATATGATTTTTCCACAATTTGTTTATCCATTCTCCATTTGATGGACATTTAGCTTGTTGCCATTTTTGGCTATTATGAATACAACTGCTATGAACATTTAAGTACAAGTCTTTGTGTGAATATATTATGGTAACTGTAATGTTTTATGGAATTGACAGCCTGTTTACCAAAGTTCCTTAACATGTTGCATTCCTGCAATTACTCCTGAGGATTCTGTTTGCTCCACATCCTCAGAAGTAGTTGGTATTGTCATTCTCTTTTTCAAACACCTTTATTGAGGTATAATTGACAGAAAATTTTATTTGATAAGCTTTGACACATGTGCACCTTTGAAATCGCCACCATTATCATTCTTTTTAATGTTTGTTCTATGAGGAGTCCTGGTGTGGCACTGAAACATAAGCACTGAACTGCTAACTGCAAGGTTGGTGGTTCAAACCCACAAGCTAATCTTCAAAACCCTATGCAGGTTGCTATGAATTGGAAATGACTTGGTGGCACTTAACGACAATACCAACACATCCATAGCAACTGCATGTAATTGTTTGTGCCATTGAGGTATTTCCAATTCATAGTGACCCTGTATAGGGTTTTGAAGAGTGATAATTGGGTTTGAAATGCTGACCTTGTGGTTAGCAGTCCTGTGTTTATCGTACAGTGCCACATCACGACCCCCGTGTATGTGTAAACATGTGTGTGTGTATATATATACATATATACATACATACATAATATCATTGTAGTTTTGATCCAAGAAGAGAGATTAGAGTTTGAGATAGAGATGTAAAAGTCATAAGCAAACATTTGGTGATTGAAGTCCTGGAAATGAATATAATAAATGAGGGGGAGAGTATTTTGAATGAATTATAACTAGTATAGAAACAGACTAAATTGCTATCTGTCTTGTGTGACTTCTGTTAGCAGGGCGCTCTCTTTCTTTTAGAATTATGGTTGGTGGCAGGGCCTTTCTGCAAATAGTGTTAATCTCTAGGAGACAGATCTCTGTACTCTGGTGAGAATCTGAGGTTCTAGAGGTAGATAGATGGAAAATTGGGGGAAGTGTTGTCATGTTACACTGGAATACAGGAGTATTCTCTAGTTACAGAGCATGTTTGTGATAGTGGTTTTCTTTCTCAGCAACATCTCTACAGCAAATGCACTGGTTTTGGTAAAGTTGTTTCTTGTAAAACGTGTCAGTGAAAACCTAGGGCATGAGGCCAGACTCAATTCTGTGAGAGCAGATTCTGCAGAGGACTGAGATAGCGTGGTCAAAGTATTCAGCATTTTGATGGAAATATTTTATTCAAGAATGAAACCTAGAATAGCTCAGTGATTTTTTTTCAGGAGTGTTCAAAAAGAGCCCAAAGGTTTCTTGAGACTAATTCAAGGGCTCCCTGGAGGGTGAAATGCCAGGAGTAGCCAGGGCATGTTTAGTCTCTAAGGTTCTACTTCTGCTTTTATCTGTTGTTTAATATGGGAATTTTCAAGTACAAACTTAGAATTCTACAATGAACCTGAATTATTCATCTCCCAGTTTTAACAATTACCAACGTTATCCTGTCTTAACTATATGTCTCTGATGCCACCTGAAATACATCATATTATTCATCTGTAAATATTTAGTATGTACTGCTGAAAGATGAGGATGTTTTAAAAATAATATAACCACAGTACCATTAACAGTAACCCCTGAATTAATAATTTCTTTTAATATCAAACATTAGCCAGTTTCCAGATTTCCCCAGTTGGCTAATCATTTTTTTAAATCTTTTTTTCCCAAATCAAGTTCCAGATAAGGTTTATACCTTACACTTAGTTGACAAGATATACTCTCTTTTTAAGTCCCAGTTTTCTCATTCCATCTCTTCCCTCCCCACCTCATGCTGTTTATTAGATGAATAAAGCACAGTTGTTATTGCGAACAATTTTTCAGTCTTAATTTTTAATAACTTTACAAAGTCATTTACATGCAGTAAAATTCACCTATTTTAGTGTATAGTTCTGAGGCTTTTGACAAATGTGTACCACTTACGGTATCAATATAATCATAAAAGAACAGTTGTCTTGCTCCCCAAAATTGCCTTCTGTCCCTGCTGACCACTTGGCTGTTGTTGTTAAGTGCTGTCCAGTATGGTATTTCAAAGGAGTGGCTGGTAGGTTTGAACTGCTGACCTTGTGATTAGTGTTTATCCTACAGTACCACACTAGGATACCTTGGTTAGTTGGTTGTGTGCAGTGAACTTGGTTCTGATTCATAACAACCTTTTATAGGGTTTCCAAGGTTGTAGCGCTTTATGGGAGCAGAAAGCCTCATCTTTCTCCTACAGCGTGGTTGGTGGATTTGAACTGCTTATTTTGCTGTTTGTAGCCCAACTCCTAACCCCCTATGCTACCAGGACTACTTTCAGAATGCCTATAAGAACCTCTGGTAGTGTCATGGTTACAAATCAGGTTGCTAACCTCAGGGTCCGCAGTTGGAAACTACCAGGTGTTCCGCGGGAGAAAGATGAGGCTTTCTGCTCCTGTAAAGATTTACAGCCTCGGAAACCCTGTACAGGGTCACTATGAGTTGGATCTGACTCCACAGCACACAACAACAACCATAGGCTAGGAGTCCAGTGTGGCTCTGTGGGTTAATGTGCTTGGACTGTGAAGTTGGTTTGAACCGCAAGGTTGGCACTTCAATCTCACCAGCCACTCCTTGGAAACCCTATATTGGGTCGTTATGGGTCGGAACCAACTCGATATCACTGAACAACAACAGTAACCATGAGCTAATTTTCACAATCTGAATTACCAGATTTTTTCCCCATAGTGTCAGTGCGTTTCTCTATTCCCTGTGTGTCATATAAACTGCTAGTTTGGCCTCATTCTAGAGATTTGATGAGATTCATATTTTATTTTTTGTGGGTTCTTTGGGAAAGAATACTTTTAGGGGTGGTGTGTACTTCCATCAAAGCTTCTTCTTCTTTTTTTTTTTTTTTTAAATATTAGCATCCCATAGTAATCAGTATCTAGATTTATAATTTTTTTAGGAGTTACAAATGGTAATTTCTAATTCTCTCACTCCTTTATTATTAGCTGGAATACTTCGATAAAGGGAAGTTTACCCTCAATTGGGAAACTTTTAAATCTCATTTTAAAACGACCTTATCATAAAATTTACATTTTAATGTGTACAGTTCTATGAATGGAGCACATGTTTAGATTTGTATTCAGCAGTCATTGGGCAGATCTGCTACAAATGATCTCTCTAAAGTGTTGAAAAACAGATGTCACTTTGAAGACTAAGGTGTGCCTGACCCAAGCCATGGTATTTTTTGTCTGTGAAACTTTGTATTAGAAGTTGAGTGAAGGTTTACACACAGGATCATCAGTTTCCAACTCAACAAATCATACGCAGTGTTTTGTCTCAATGATTGCAATCCCCCTCCATGTAATAAGTTATTCCCCTTCTTCCCTGGGGCTCATATTTCCATCCCACCCTCCTTCCCATCCCTTCTCAACTTTGTCCTTATTGAAGTGTTGCCCATTTGATCTTGAATGATTGACCATTCCATGGTGAACACACCTGTCCGCCATCTGACTAAAAATTGGGCCACAAGGGTGAGTTTCCTTTCCAGACCTGAAGGGCCATAGTTTTGTGTCCATCCAGTCTCTTTTTGATCAGTAAGCCCAGTCTTTTTCATAATTTGAAGTTTTGTTCCATATTTTCTCCCACTGTCTCTGGAATGTTCAAATGTGATCCCTTTCAGAGCAGTGGGTAGTAGTAGATGGGCTCCATCTAGTTCTTTTAGTTTCAGAGTTGAGACTGATGTTTATGTGTTCCATTAGTCCACTAGACTAATTGATTCCAAGTGTTTTCAATTTTCAATGCTCTTCTTTCCTGTACACCTGGAGAGAGCAAAAGTTGCACTTTATATGGTTGCTTATGATGTTTTAAGATCCCAGATGCTACTCACAAACGTAGGATGTAGAATATTGTCTTTGTGGACTATGTTAGGCCAGTTGACCATGGCGTCCCCTGAGACTATGGTCCTGTGCCCCTAGGTCCAGCAACTCGTTGCTTCAAGGTATTTGGTAATGTCTGCGAATTTTTCATCATTTTGCTCCCATTACCCCTGTATGCTCTACCACATTCATAGGTGTGTTTGTAGCAAAGATAAATATCAGCCATGCTATTTTCAGTTGTTTCATATGCATACAAGGAATCTCAGTGTGACATTGTAGGATAAGCACTGGACTGCTAACCACAAGGTCAGTAGTTCAGACCCACTAGGTACTCTTCAGAAATCCTGTATAAGTTGGAACCAGCTCAGTGGCACTTAACAACAACAATATATATGCATGTAAAAGCTGGATGGTGAATAAGAAGATTGAAGAAGAACTGGGGAAGAATATTAAATATATCATGAACTGTTGGCAGAAGCACAACCACAATGTACTTAAAAGTGAGGATGGCAGGACTTTGTCATACTTTGGACATGTCATCAGGAGGAGTCACTTCCTAAAGAAGGACATCATGCTTGGTAGAGGGTCAGTGAAAAAGAGAAAGATATTCAAGGAGATGGATTAATGCAGGAGGTACAACAATGAGCTCAAACATACCACTGATTGTTAGGATGGTGCAGGACTGAACAGCGTTTCATTCTGTTCTACATAGGGTTGCTTCTGTTGGAACCGACTTGATATCATTCAACAACAACATGGATTTGTATATTACTACTGTAATAATGGCATGAAACATTTCCATCCCCCAAACCTCTCCCATGGGTTCTTCCATTACAGTCACCGTCTTCCTGCTCTCGCAGTCCCCTGGCAGTCAGTAATCTGGTCTCCTTCCTTTCATCAACTTAATTGTCCTGAGGTATAGTTTGGAAAACCAGGACAAATGCTTGTTTTCCTTCCTTTGTTTAATAGTTTTCAATTCAATATAAATTGGTTTCATAATACACTTTTCTAAACATTCTAAACATTTTCTAAACATTCATTTCTAATGATTGGCTTACTTTCTTCTTTAAAAAAAATTATTTTCCACTCATGGATTAAACATATTCATTGTGTTTCAACCCGCTGTAGTTATAATTCTTACTGATGCTCATATTGACCTTGTTTTGCCCAGTAGAAGCATTTTCAAGGTGGCTCTTGCATCTTCTAGACACAATCCCTATCGATTTTGATTACTTCCTTACTTCCTGGTTCAACAGAGTCCAGACTTATCTTTACATTTTCTTCTCAGTCTCCAAGGAGACCTGTCTTTTTTAGCATCAGTCTGCCTCTGAATAGAAAATTTTCATGTTTATCTGTCTTATATCTATTTGTCTAGGATTTGGTTTGAAAGAAAGGCTTGTATAAGTTAAAAGTAGTTTTGAAAGTAGCAAATCTAGAAGAATGAATGAGGTACACTGTGTCCTTTAGTAGACCAACATAGATACAATTTCTTTTATGTGAGTTTTTATAAAAGTTGTGTGAGTAGCACAGAGTTGGGAATGATATTTTTTGATAAAATTGTGTAATGCTAATTATGGTTGCATCTATTGAGAGGACAAGTGACTAGGTGGGTGAATTTTATTTTTCATTTTTCATGGAAAATGTAGATCCATATAAAAAAAAATCTTACCTAAGTGGATATGACTTTTTCACGAAGCCAATACCAGTTTATATAAATCAGTCATATATGAGGGGCTATAGAAAGTTCATGGGGAAACATAATGAAAAGATAATGGAATTTTCTCAATAAATTTTTTAAGTTCACTCATATGTGAATAATTTTTAATTTTCTATACATTAGGAATATAAAGCATTGAACATTTTTTGGATACAGTATTACTGATTAAAAAAAAATCAGTATTTTGAAAGTGGCTTTTTTGGAACTTTCTTTGAAACTACCAGGATTAATTAGTTGCAAAAGATACCTGTAAGTAAGTAAATCAGTTGGTCATAAAGTAAGTATGACTCTTACCCATAAAATCAGGAAAGCAAGACATGTTAGGAGATTTCATTTCCTTTAAATGAAATTAAATCTAATCTGAGACACTCCCTCCCTGAAAATTTCACCAAACTGAGAAAAAGTAAGTTTTTGTGATTACTAATTCTTATATAACCTCTTCCAACTCATAGCGACCCTGTATTAGGTTTCTGAGGATTGGCTAGTGAGGTCTGAACTACCAATTTTGCAGTTCAGACTGACCTTGAGGTCCAGTGCATTATCCAGTGTATAATATAACAGGCTTTTAAGGATCTAGGAGATGGTTGGGAGTTTAGTTTTAGTCCTTGTGCCTGTGACTGATACTCTTATTGTATAAGAGAATATAGTACCTTCAAGTTAGGTGGTATTATTAGTTATGGCCAAGATCAGCGACAAGTACTAAGAGGTGTCCCAAATTTCATTAAATGAAAATTTTAATTAACATTTTGAAGCCTCATTATTTGCCAGATGTAGTGGTCTTGGTATCAAGTTTCAGCTTTCCCAGGTACAACACATACCCATTCTCCTCTAGAGTCTTGCTGTTGATCTAGACCCCTGCTAAGAAGTAGTTGCAGGCCCCTCTATTTTGTGGGTCTTTAAGGAATTCCTCCTTTTTCCATAAATCAGTATCCTCTTTTTTCTCTTTGTTTCTAGCCTTCTTTCCTCAAAGTTCATCTTTCCACTATTCCCCCAGTGTAACCTCCTCAAGGAGTTCACATTTTCAGAACACAAATATAGACCTCTCTTGAGATAAGGAAGCAAATAGGACCTTGTCCATGGGCACTGGAGAATACACTGAGAACAAAATATCTATTGATGTGTTAATAATTTATCCAGCTACTTTTTTCCCCTTTATATATATGTAATTCTTTAAGTCTCTGTGGTGGTTTTAAAGGTATGTCTAAAAATTCTTTGATTCTTCTTTCTTTGAAAGATGGAGCTTGATTCTTTTCCCTTTGAGTATGAACTGGACTTAGTGACATACTTCTAGTGACTAGAATGTGGCTTGAGTGATGGTATACCTCTTCCAAGATTAGGTTATAAAAGGACTGTGGCTTCTATCTTGCTTGCTCTCTCTTGAATATCTTGCACTGGTAGAAGGTAGCTGCCATGCTGTGATGCAGCCCTGGACAGAAGCAAACCAGCTGCCACGTCATGAAGACTTTCAGGAAGGGATACATGGTTGGTAAATGAGACTGGCCAGCAATTACTTGAGTGAGCTTGGATGTAGATATTCTCATCTGCAGATTTTCTGCCAACAGCCATGTAAGTGATCTTGGAAGAGAACCCTACTCTAGTTGAGCTTTGAGATGACTGCTGTCCTGGCAGACAGCTTGACTGATTGTTCTGGCTTCACAGGGCTAAGTTAAGCTAGTTTGTGATTTTCCTTGGAGCATCTCCGAACACTGACTCCATTATAACTAAGGGACTCAGCCTCTGGCTAAGCTTTCTTTCATTCTGGATAGGTCTCTAATGAGCAAATTGTGTGTGGGTGTGTGCTTCGTAAGCAGTTATCTTTAAATTAAAAGCATTGAAGGACACCCTTTCAGGCAATGCTGTCTTAACATTTGAAATTCTAGCCATTTGTTTCTCACAGTCATTGTCTTGCTCCACTGACAGGGAGGCAGTCCCTTGCTCATGCTCATTCTTGTCAAGGGAAGCATTTTAAAGTAGTTAACACAGTAAAGAGTCAGTTCTCCTCTACCCAGTATCTGTTACCAGGCTCTAAACTCTTTTTTTAACTCTGTCTTGTTTAACTCTCTGGAGAGAGTGGGCAACTCAGAGCTCCCTAAGCCTAGTTTTATTATGCCCCTACTTTCTGTTGCATCTGTAGTCTTCCATGGTGGTGGTAGTTGTGTGCCACTTGGTTCCAACTCAATGACCATGTTTAGGGTTTCTGAGGCTATACATCTTTAAGCTTCCTCTTTCTTCTGCAGAGTGACTGGTAGATTTGAACTACTGACCTGTACTACCAGGGCTCCTTGTGGTCTTCTGTACTGTTTCCTATTCTATCATAAATTCTTATTACTAGTTCTGGGCTCTCATTATGGATACCGTATGTTGTGAAATGTCCACTTTTACCATAACGTAAGCAAAAGAAGAGCTGCTTGTGTTTTCAGAAACTTGGCAGCTTTTTTTACAAATGTGCCTGTGGTTAGGCACCACTCATTGGATTCTCGTTTTGCAGTTGTGTTTCTTTTTCTTATGCTCTGGTTCTGTCCTACACAGGCTCTGAAAGCACATGTGCCTGCTTGGTAGGGTTTGGGCAGTTCTTTTCTGAAGATGGAACTTATACTAAAGGTGTTCATCTATGGCTTTCCAAAAATCTGCAAAATGGTAGTTGGGTTTTTAATCTGTTGTGATAATTTCTAAACCATTGAGTTAGCATGTGTAAGTTTTGTTTTTATTTTTAACTTTGCTTTTTATTGAATAATTTATGCTGGGTACATTCTCATAGTAGCACAGAGAGAGCCTCCATTCTCTTTCAGCCACAGATATGGCTGAAAGTTTCCTTAATCAATGCTCTGCTTCTGGAATTGGGTTACTTCTCTTATTATATGGTTACAAACAATACAATATCACTTATGCATGTTGTTTTGTAACTGTTCAGGATTATCTAAAGGATAAAATTCCAGATATAGGATAGTTGGGGTAAAGGGTGAAAGCATTTGTAATCATTTGCATTATATTGGAAATACTTAAGAATGCTTGTTTCCCCCCAGCCTTATTACAGCCTATATTGTTGAACTTTTGGACTTTCCCCAATACGATAAGGAAGAATAACCTTAATATGCTTTTTAAAATTATTATTATGAATGAGGCTGAAATTTTTTTAAAAAAAGCTTTTGTTGTGAATTGAGTAATATTTTACATGGGAGAACATTGGTTTGCACTCATCCTATCATATTTAGTTTTATTGCAATGATTACAATGCCTTCCATGCATCATCATTCAACAGTATTTACTTCTATTCCTTCTGGTTTTTCTTTTAGTTTCATTTTTGTTTTGTTTTGTTTTTAAATGCACACAAAACCACTGAGGAATATATAATCATTTAAACAACCAAAGGGCACATTCTGTAAGCCTGCCACCTAGCCACCAACACACAGCCTTTCTCTTTCCATGAGTCGAGAGTCCTCAGCTGCTCACTCTCTCCATGTCCTCATCTCTGCCACCATCTCTGGTGTCACTGCTTCTCTGGATAGGGTTCTACATTCCACTCATGCTCTTCTCCCTTGGTGGTCCTAGGATCCTCTGTTACTGGACTATAAGATTAACTACTCCCCACTTTATGTTACAAAACTTCTACCTTTACAGTTGTGATGGATCACAATTAGTCATTATAACAATTACTATTGAAACATAAGGATCTTATCCCCATCTCTTTCACCAGACCCGTCTAGACAAGATGAAAAGTATTTACTGGGGATTCTACTTTCCCCCACATACTCTGAAATTAAACTCTCTACTGAAAACTTGTAATCCAGTCATGCCTTTATAGCCGCCCCATTTTCGGTTGCCTGCCCCTTTCAACCTTGTATACAGAGGGGATAGGATTGATCCTTGATGTGAAGACTGCTGCCCCCTCAGTTGGTATTTTGAGCTGTTGTTGTTGTTATATGCTGTGAAGTTGGTTCCGACTCATAGCAACCCTGTACAGTGCTTCCGAGGCTGTAAATCTTTATGGGAACAGAAAGCCTCATCTTTCTCATGCTAACAGCTGGTAGTTTCGAACTGCTGACCTTGTGATTCGCAACCCAATTCTTAACCACTACGCTACCAGAGCTCCTTACAGCACCATGTATTTTGAGCTACTACATCCATAAGTATAGGTTAAGTTCATCAAATTGTAGCAATTTATACTTGTTGCCTTTATCAAGTTTCTTTATCTTCCTCTGTTTGAATTCTGATCATCAGACCATCAAAGCTATGTCAAATGGGTACTATCTGTAAGTTTGGGCATTCTTGTGTATCTCCCTTCACTTCATATCAACTTTACTCTCATCTCTAACCCTCAGTGGCTAGGTCCTTGTCCATGGGCTTAGGAGTACCCAGGTTTCACCACAATTTGGACCAACCAGCCCTTCCTCTTCTTTCTCTCGTCTCCAGGTCATGTATAGATTTTTAGAAAGCAACTGCCAAAAATAAAGATTTTACAGGTTTAGCATAGTTGCTATAAAACCTGTTTTTGTAACAGTAGATAAACAGGTCATTTTTCTTATATTTTGAGTCAATCTTTTTTTTTTTTTTTTTTTTTTTTAAGGTTTTTATTGTGGATTGAGTGAAAGTTTACAGGGTAGATCGTCAGTTTTACATTCAACAAATCATATACCTTGTTTCATTACAGTGATTATAATCCCCTCCTTGTACCATCAGTTAAAAATATTTCTCTGTATCCACTTTAGCTTTTTTTAAAAAAACAGCACTTAGGTATATATATTAATTTATATCTTCATAGGCACATTCAGTAAGTCTGCCTCCAGGACACCAGTTCTTAGTGCCTCTCTTCCCATAAATCTAGAGACCTCAGCTGCTCCGCCTCTCCATGATCCCATCTTTGCCTCTGTCTCTGGCATTGCTGCTTCTCTGGATAAGGTCCCACATTCAGCTTGTGTGCTTCTCCCTTGATGGTCCTAGGGTCCTCTGTTTCTGGACTGTAAGATTAACCACTCCCCTGTTTTTGATACAAAACTTCTACCTTTACAATTGTGACAGTCGCAATTAGTCATGATAACAATTATTCACTGTTGAATCATATGAATCTTATTTATCCCCATCTCTTTTCACTAGACCCATCTAGAAATGATGAGATCTATTCAGTGGGAACTCTTTCTTTCCCCCCATACTCTTAAACTAAACTTCCTCTTGAAACCTTGTAAGGCAGTCACTTTGTGCCTTTATCGCCCCCTCATTTTAGATAGCCAATGTTTAAGTTGCCCGTCCTTAGTACAGAGGGGATAACATTGATATTTGATGTGAAGACTCCTTCCCTCTCTGTTGGTGTTTAGAGATACTACCTCCGTGAATATAGGTCAGATTAATCAAATTGTAGCAATTTACACTTGTTTCCTTTATCCAAAAAAAAAAAAAAATTATGTATTTTATTTGTAATCTTCCTCTAGTCTGATTATGGAGCCATTTAGCTAGGTCACATGGTTACTGTCTGCAAGTTTGGGTGTTCTTGTGCATCTCCCCTCACTTCATATCAGCTGGATGCTTCACTCTCAGCTCTAGCCCTCTGTGACTGTGTCCTTGTCCATGGACTCAAGTGTCTTCAGGTCTCACCACACTTTGGACCAACTAGCCCTTCCTCTTCTCTCTCTCTCATCTCCAGGTCAGCAGGATTCAATGGTCTACGGTTGAAGTCATCCCATTTCTTCATTGCTGCCTTTCCCCCTCTTCCACTCATCAGTAAGACCAATGTGGTCGCCAGCAAACTTACATGCTTGTTTGTGTATCCCCTTTGAGTTTCAGTCTTGGAGGGGAGTTTGTCCTGAAGGCACTTGATTGCTAGCCTTGATGTCTTCCTGGCACATAGTTTGCTTATTCTTGTAGGAGCCAGTGATGCTGACATTTTTGTTTTGGGCTTTTCCTGATGATCTTTCTTTGAAGATGTATCCTCTGTCACTGTAGCTGTTCCAAGCTGGTCTACTTGTCCTTTCTAGTGGGAATGTCCCACCTTGTAAGGTTCTGGATGGGACTCAAGATTCCACCTAAGGTCCTATACTCTGTAAAGGCTTTGCAAGAGGCCTGTTTCACTGGGCAAGTTCTAGAACCCCTTTTAGGTATTCCAATCAGTTATAGGCTGAAGATGGGCTTACAAAGTTTTCTGTAATCATGTTTCCCAACATTCCTTTACTCCCACTGAAGTGTCTATTTTACAATAGTAGGCAAGGGAAACTAATATTCATAAGACAGTCAAGCATTTTTGTATTATTTCCCCTCTTCATGCTATGCCTACATCCCTGTATCCCCGAGCCCTGTTGTTCCAAGGTTGAGCGTGCATCACTCTCTGGTGAGCTTGAACCATCAACCTTGCAGTTCAGACGACTGTGAAGTCTGGTTCATTTACCCACAGTGCCACACCAGGACTCTCTATATTCCATTAATTCTTATCACCATTTAAGACAATCTATTTTATCCTGTAATCTACCTGACCATCCCATCACCTGGATCTCTGTTCCTCTGTGTTTACCTTCTTTCACATTGTAATTGTTTTGATCATAGACTGACATCCCAGATATTCTGTTCTTACAATTTTATTCTGTTCTTGACTCTTCCTTTTGTCGATTGAGTTCAGGGTGATTGTGCCACGTACGTCATTCTCTTGTTGTCTGTTCTTGTTGGTTCTCAGTCCACAGAACTTCCTTTAGGATGTTTTTCATTGCAGGGTTAGCTTTGGCAAAATCCCTTAACTTGTGTTTATCCTGGAATGCTTTGATTGCACCATCATGTTTGATTGACAGTTTTGCTGGGCAGAGGATTCTTGGGTGACAGTTTTTTTCTTTCAGGGTTTTATATGTGTCTCCCCATTGCTTTCTTGCCTGCATGGTTTCTGTTGAGAAATCCAAGCTTAATCTGATTTGCTTGACTTTGTATGTTACACTTCTCTTTTCCCTAGCTGCTTTCAGGATTCTGTGCTTATCTTTGATTTTTGAGAGCTTGATTATTATATGTCTTGGTGATTGTCTTTTAGGGTCTATCCATCCTGGGGTTCGTTGAGCTTCTTGAATGCTTATCTTTTTCACTTTTCAGGATGCTATGAAACTTTTCTTCCAGAAAGTTCTTCAACTATCTCCTCTGTGGATGTTCCGGAATGCTGATAATTCTTAAGTTATTCCTCTTCATGTTGTTATCCTTTTTTCTGTTTTTTTTTTCTACCTTAGTAGTGTTGAGAGATTTGTCTTCTAGCTCACTAATTCTGGCTTCTATCTCTTGAATTCTTCTCCTTTGCCCTTTCAGTGTATTGTCCTTTTCTGATATTCTATTATTTATCGTTTGGACATCTTTCTGTAGGTTTTGAATTGTTTGTAGCACTTTCCTGACTTCCTTATTTTTCTCAACTCCATTGTAAAGTGTTTTGGTACATTTTATAATTATTTTATTGAATTCCTTCTCAGGCATTTCCAGAGCCTGCCCATCTTCCAGTATGGAGTGTAGTCCTACTTCCAGCTCATTTACCTCAGTCACTTTATCTTGTTTCTGGACATGTGCAGATATGGTAATCTGTTTCTGTTTTCTGGGCATATTCAGGAGTTATCTGTGGCCTTAATACTTAGATGGGTGTGTATTTTGGTATTTTTTATGCTTTCTGATTGCCTCCAGGTAGATGTGATCAGGAGATGGGCTTCCCTTTTCACTCTTCTTTGTAAGAAATTTCAAGATGCCTCTGTTGGTGGTTGTAATGTAACTCGGGATTTAATTTTCAGCCTGTTTCCTTTTTAGTTTGCCTGTCCCACTCCACAAACCCTGTTCAGGACTTTTTCCTGGTGATAAATAGTTCAGGGACAGCTGTGGCCATTTATTTGGTTTTAAGTGGAAACTATCACTTTAAATTTTGAGGCAATCCGTGTGCATGCATAGTAGAACCCTCCAAGGGTGGGGGTGGTGTGTCCACTCACTCAGGTACCCTCTCTAGTTACCAGAATGGAGGTGCACAGACAGCGAGAGACCAATGAACAGATACCAAATAAAAAAAAAGAATGTCCTCACCTTTATCTCTGTGGTTCTGTCAGGCATGCGTGGCTGCTCTGATCCTTCCTCCTGCTTGGTCTCGCTAAGACCATGGCTCTGGGAGCAGCTGAATGTCTTGAATTAGAAAGCAATGGATTTCTTTGCTTTTGCTACCAATTCTTTTAGCTGTAAGCCTTCCAGCCTTCTAAATATTCGTTTATATGTGGTTTAGAGTTCTATCACTATCCCCTGAGCCTGCTTGGTCAGATATTCTGTGTTGTTGCTGATGGAGCTCTTACCTGTACTTCCACCCGATCCACCATCTTGTTTGTTCTCTGGCAGGTGATTTTTCTACTGAAACAATTCCTGCTTTGTGATAGTAAAATTTTGTTCAATAAATAAGAGGGCTATTACTTTTTTATAAGACAGTAATATTTATCTATATTGACCAGAACTAGTTTTAAATGATTAAGATATAAGTTAAAAAAGAAGCAAATGTTTTCAATCATTTATAAGAAAATTATAAAATCTGTATTGTATTAGATTGGTCATTCAGTCCAAATGCAAGTCCAATATGAGAAATCCTAGTATTTCTAGTAGCGTAATATGCATGAAAAGGAAATCTTAAAAAATTTCGCAACTATAGTATGTTCAACTACAGTTTATTAACATGTTTGATAATAACTGGCATATATTCAATGTTTCCTTAGAATCATATCAAAATTTTATGCTTCACATACATTGTATATAAATACCTTCATATAAGCAAATTATAAAGTAAATAAAACAGTATTGTGCCAAAAATCCTAGAACTCTTTATTAAACAACAATATTAAAATGTTAAGTTACTATTTGTTGACATTTCCTTCATCAAGGTTTATATATTTCTGAAGGTACTGTTTCCATTTAACTCTTCTTCAGTGAATTCTGTCACTATGAGTTGGAATTGACTTGACACCTGACAAAAACAACAGAGGTGTTATTGAATTCATGATAGCTTTGATCATTATTTTCCAATTATATGATTGTTTTCTCAGTAATCAGATAATAAAAGTACAGTTGTCACATGAATGTTCACAGAATTTTTCACCCCCCAAAAATAGGTTTTTTACTCGAAATGTTAGAAATTTCTGGAGTCTTCTAGCGCTAATATTTAAAATTGATATGCAAAAAAGAGACCATGGTTTAAATGTGAAATGTTTATACAAGGTCCCTGTTTAAAGACCATATAGTATTAGCATAGCATGCTAGTTGAAATCCCCAGAGCTTTAGATGGTTTCTAGTCACTCCTTTTCTTTTTTACTTTTGCTTCATGCCCCAGGGGTTTGATTCATCTTTTTTCCAATATCCATTATGTAATCTGTTATTCTTCTGTGCCCTTAACCCTTCTCTGAAACCAGTTATAGGTGCTTCAGCTTTTCCCTTTGTTAATTGTTGATGCTTTCTCATTTTTAAGGTTTTAAAAAATTTTTAATTTTATTGCTAGTAACAATAGAGAAGGAAATACATGAATAAAATTTTATGCATTTTAGAATTTTTATTAAAAGGTAAGTGGTTTTGCTGTCTTTCTTCGGAAAGTAAATAAGAAAAGTTCAGTTTTCTAGTAGCTGCTAAAAGTAAAGTAGTAGACTGGAGTGATGTCAAAAATTTCTTCCAAGTGTATTTCTGTTTAACTTTTAGAGAATAATTACTCCTTTTCTTTATTTTATCACACTTTTATTCTGCAAAGTGTACCTAACCATCTTCAAGAATAGTGTGGAGACCACATCATGTTTCCTCTGGCTTCATAAGGGGTAAGGAGAATCAAACTCAAACTCAGCCTAAGGCCGTTCCTATGAGGTAGAAAACAGACATGCCTCCACCCTTCAACCTCTTGATCCCTTTTGATGCCTGCCATCCTTCTCACAGCACTCTACTTCACATCTGGATTCGACAATCTGTTGAGTGGCCACACAGAGTCATAGACAATATTCAGTTATGGGGTTTATTAGGGAAGTGAACAGGGTACAACTCAGGATAGGAAACAACTCAGGATGCAGGAATTTAGCAATCAGAAACACCTCTTCTCTGCCTTACTGCAGGCAGTCCTTGCTTTTGTCTTCCTTTCATCCATGTGGCCTCTTGGCCTCTGCCCTGCCTGGGCCAGTGTTACAAAGTTTTAGCCAGTCTAAATGCCCAAAGGGCACATTCTGCAGACCACCCTCTGCCCATAGGCACTCAGCTTTATTTAGTACAAATGTGCTGGGAAGTCGTCAGCTGCTCTGTCTCTCCGTGCTGCTGCCACCACGTTTCCAGGTAGGTATCTCACACTCCACTCATGGCTCCTATTTCTTGATGGTCTTGGGATCTTTTAAACCTAGTTTGATGGATGGCACAACTAAACAATCCCAGCATTACAATCCTGAACACACTATTTGCCTGGCCTCACTCAATCATTTGGTGGGAGTTAAGAAAACTTTGGATAGAAAAGCCATATCAAATAAATTCATTGTACCATGCCAGCCTTTCTCCTCTGTTTTCTATATTTTCCATCTTCAAATTCATTTCATCATAGTAGAGGAAAACTCTGGGTTGTTGTCTACAATCTCTTTAGCAATTTCTTTTTACAGGAAATGTCTACTCAGAAATCATAAACACTATTACAAAAATTCACCTTACGCACACAAAGGGAAGTCAAGAAATGTTACTACAAATCATAGAAACCTTTCTAAATTATCTGCTCTTCAATTTACAATTCATCAAAGTAGCAGTGTTGGCATCCTCCAGGGAATCAAGTAATTTTCCTCTTAAATGTTCATGGAGTTTGAGGAACCAAAGAAATCTGATGGGGCAAGATCAGGAGTGTAGAATGGATGGGATATGACTTCCCAACAAAAATTTCAAAGCATAGTGCTTGCTACCCTTGAAGAATGAGCAGATACATTGTCTTGATGTAAAAAAAAATTCCTCAGTGTAATGTTCTTGGCCTTTTTCTCAACAATGCAGTTTTCAATTTTCTTTTGTGATTATCTTTCAAGATTACCACTTTGGGGTTCCAAAAATCTTTCTTCATAACCTTCTGAGCTGACATCTCTGCCCTGAATTTATTTGGAAGCCAGTGTCGTGGTTGAAGCTAGTTTATAAAGGTACCCTGATGAGATTAAGACAAGTGTATCCACTGTAGCATCCACTGTTTACAGAAACATGTTTAAAAGCATATTGCTTGGAATAAACTCTTGCATTTATGAACTGGAACACTAGTAACCATACTTTCTGATTTATGTATGCATTCTGATGCATAACCATTCCATTGGTTTGACAGATTTTGTTTTCTAAAGATGTATACAGCAGTATCTTTCATTTCAAATGTTCTATTTACAATGTGGCCTTGGCACTTTATCCATCTAGTAACATCTAATCAGGGCAGGCCTTCATAATGGCTGCAACCACATAAGAGTATAGTTCAAGCAACACTATGTGATTTGTGAGGCTAGGTCATAAAAATGCAGTGAACTTCTACTTTTCTCTCTTGGGACATTCACTTATGGAGCCTCGCTATAATGCTGTGCTGTGTAGAGCCCAAGCAACCCGTTAGAAGCTTGTGTAGAAAGGAGCCAAAACTTCAGCCTACATGCCCAACTGAAATCCCAGCTGACACCTAGCATGATCCTGCCAGCAAGTAAGTGAGCTATCCTGAAAGTGGATCCTAATCCTTTAGATTCCATTGAACTGCTCCAGTGGATGCCCCTGTGGAGCAGATATGAGCTGTCCCTGCCAGACCCTCCCAATCTCCACAGATTCATGAGTCTGATAAACAATTGTTGTTTAAAACCACTAAGTTATGCAGCAATAACAGGTATTCAGTTTTGCCAGCGTTTAGAGACTATCTGTATGAAAGAACTTCAAAAAATTGTGGAAAACTTCTATTTATTTTTTAATTCCATCTTTCCACAAACTTTTGAAGCCCCTTTGTGTACTAAACTGCCTCAGCTGTAAGACAAACTGTGTTTGTGCCTTCAAGAGCACTGTTAGCTTCATTAAAGAAGAAAAAAATAATTTGTGTTCTTATCTGTTAACAATTTTAAATTTAAATTAAAAAAACAAAACAAAACTCCCCCCCAAGCAATCATCATAGAATTTCTTTTTTTTTAAATGTTTTATTGTGAATTATATAATAGTTTCCAGGGGAGAATGTTAGCTTTACATTCATCGTATCGTATATCATTTCATTGCCATGATTACAATTCCCCTCCATGCATCATCAACCAACTAAAGGGTATACCCCACAAGCCTGCCCCCTGGTCATCAGCACACAACTCCTCTCCCTCTCTAGTTCTAGAGTCCCTAGCTGCTCCATCTCTCTACTTTATCTTCTCTACCTCCATCTCTGGCATCACTGTTTCTCTGGTTAGTGTCCTGCACTCTGCTCTTCTCCCTTGATGGTCCCAGGGACTTCCGCTCCTAGACTGCAAAGTCAACCACTCCCCTCCTTTTGCTACAAAACGTCTACCTTTACATTTCTAACCCTCACAGTCAGTCCTGATAGCAATTATTCACTATTGTGCCACATGAGTGCTATCCCCATCTGCTTTCATCAGCCCTGCCCAGACAGATAAGTTACTACTCAGTGGAGATTCTACCTTCCTCCTTGCCCTATGGATCTAGACTCCCTCTTGAAAGCTTGTAAGCCAGTCACTTCTTGCCTTCATAGCCTCCCATTTTGGGTAGCTAATGTCCAAGTTCCCTATCCCTGTGTATGGAGGGGGTGGGAATAATCCTTGCTGTAAAGATTTTTTCTCTCTTTTGAGCTACTGCATCCATAGGTGTAGGTCAAGTTCATCAAACTGTATCAGATTACTCTTTTTTTTCCTCTTCTTTCTTCTTCTGGTTGAGTTCTGATCATCCAGCCACTGAAGAGACTATCATCTCCCCATGTGATATATGTAGGCACTTTGTTGAAAATCAATTGGCTGTATGTGAATGGGTTAATTTCTAGTTAGCAGTCTAGTATTTGTCCTTGGAAACCCTGTGGAACACTTCTCTGTTCTATCGCGTTGCTATAAGTTAGATTCAGTGGCAGTGGTGTGGTGTGTGTATAATATCATGCTAGGTAAAATGGAAGTTCAGTGAAAAATAGGAAGACCCCCAACAAGATGGATTGACACACTGGCAGCAGTAGTGAGCTCAAGTTTAACAACAATTGTGAGGATGGTGCAGGACCAGACAGTGTTTTGTTCTGTTGTACATAAGGTCATTATGAGTCTGAATTGACTTGACGGCTCATAACAGCACAACAGAAACAAATAAAATTAATTGAAATGTATACTTCATTCTCTGTGTATATGTATGTATGTATATATATAAATATAAAACTAATTGAAGTGTGTACTTAATCTGATTTTCTTAGTGTTTGCCTGATGTTTCGGGATCCCATCTAGGATGCTGCGTTGCTTTTAGTTGTCTTATGTCCTTAGGTTCCTCTTTGATTGTGAGTTTTTCAGGGTTTTCTTTTTTTCAAGACCTTGACAGTTTTGAGGAGTATTGGTGAACTATTTTTGTAGCATGTCCCTCGATCAGAATTTGTCTGATGTTTTCTTATGATTAGACTGGGGTTGTCAATTTTATATATTTCATGTTGTTGATATGTCATATACGTTGGATCATGTAATATTTATACTTTTATATAATATTTGTACTTTTGTGTCTAATTTATGTTACTCAAGTTAATGTTTTCAAGAACCAGCCGTGTCATAGTATGTATCAGAACTTGATTTTCTTTATAACTGAATAATATTCCATTGTATGTATATATGACATTTTACGTACCCACTCATTTGTTGATGTAGACTTAAGTTATATGTATATGAAGTAATATGGAATGTATTCTTTTGCAGTGTGCTTTATTCATTCAACATTAGGTTTTTGAGATTTGTTTATGCTGTTTCCACTTTTCATTGTTGTGACTAATGCTGTAATATCCATGCTACATTTTAGTGCCTACTTTCAGGTCTTTGGGGTATATATCTAGTAGTGGGATTTCTGGGAGTCTTGGTATGACACTGTGGGTTAATGTGCTGGATTGCAAAATCAGTTTGAACTGCAAGGTTGGTTCAAGTTTACCAGATGCTCCTTGGAAACCCTGAACAGGTTCTCTCTGGGTCAGAACTGACTCTACTACACAAAATAACAACAACAATGATAATTCTATGTTTAACTGTTTGAGAAACCACAAAACTATTTTCCATTGCATCTACATCATTTTACAATCTTACCAGTAATGGGTAAGTGTTCTGTTTTTTCCATAGCCTAGCACTTGTTATTTTTCTGTTCTTCTGGTAATAAACATCCTAGTGAGATGAAGTAATATCTCATTGTGGCTTTGATGAACCTTTTTCTAATATTCCTGGTGTGGAGCTGTAGAATTTTCATTGGATTTCGAACTACAATACAAGTTCAGCAGTTTAAATACATTCGCTGCTCCTCAGAAACGCTATACAGGGTCACTGTGAGACAGAACCCACCCAGTGGCACTTAACAACCACAACAATATTAACAATGACTGATGAGGAGTCCTGATGTTGTGTTGTAGAGTAAGTGCTGGACTGCTAACTGAAAGATCAGCAATTTAGCCCCCC
>NW_006408532.1:2900259-2906705 GCF_000296735.1 Chrysochloris asiatica | reverse complement strand
CTCTTTGGAAACCTCATACTGGGACTCAGAGTTAAAACCTGCTGGAGTGCATTTAACCATGACATTAAGCATCTTTTCATGTGCTTATTGCTCATTTGTATATCTGTGGAGAAATGTATATTCAAGTTATTTGCCCAGTTTTTGATTGAGTTATTTTAACTTTTTTGTTGTTGATAAAGCAATTATTTGCATATTCTGGGCATTAAATTCTTTTCTTTTTTAAAGTTTTGATTGTGAATTGAGTGAAGGTTTACAGACAAAATTAATTTTACATTCAACAAATAATACACTGCCTTCATCTCAATGATTGCAATCCCTCTATGCAACAATAGTTATCCTACTTCCTCTCTATTCTACCTGTTTCCATTCCATCCACCTTCCCATCCCTTTTCAACTTTGTTTTTATGTAAATATGTAAATGTAACCTTTTGAATTTGAATGACTGACTGCACCATGGTGGGAATACCTTACTAGTTTTGTTGTCCCCTCCATATATGGGGATCTATTTGTAAACTGCTGACCTTGTGACTCAAACTGACCTTGCCTTCTAGTGTTTATCCTACAGTGCCACACCAGGACTCCTACCTGTCTACAGGTTGACTGGAAACTGGGCCATGAAGGTGAATTCCTTTCTTCCAGACCTAAAAGAAAGGTGGTAGAGGGCCATAGCCTTGGATTCCTCTAGTTTCTTTGTGGCCAGTAAGCCTGGTCTGTTTTCTTTTAGAATTTTGACTTTCGTTCTACATTTTCTGTGACTATATCTGGGACTTTCTAATGTGATCCCTTTCAGAGCAGTTAGCCTGGCATCATCTAGTTCTTCTGGTCACAGAGTCTGGTCACATATTCCATTAGTTCATGGAACTAACTGATTCCAAGCATTGTCAGTTCTCATCAATCTTTTTTTTCGCATGTGGATAAATCAATAGTCTCAAATGCTGTTCACTAAAGTAAGGTGTAGAACATTGTTTTTGTAGACTATGTCATGTCAGTTAACCATGGGGTCCACTGAGACTATGGTCCTGAGTCTCCAGGCCCAGCAACTAATTGCCTAAAGGGCTTTGATAATATCTAAGAAATTTGCTTTGCTTTGCCTGCTATATGTTCCACCACATTTATAAATTTGTTTTCAGCAAAGGTAAATGTTATTGTTGTTAGGTGCCATTGAGTCGATTCCAACTCATATAGACCTTATGCACAACAGAATGAAACACTGCCTGGTCCTGCACCATCCTTATAATCATGTTTAGCTTGAGTCCATAAGTGCTTCCACTGTGCCAATCCATCTTTTTGGGATCTTGTTTTCTGCTGACCCCTCCCCTTTACCTAGCATGATGTCCTTCTCCAGGGACTGGTACCTACTGACAATATATCCAAAGTATGAAAGACAAAGCCTCACCATCCTAGTTTTCAAGGAGCATTCTGGTTATACTTCTTCCAACACAGATTTGTTTGTTCTTCCAGCAGTCCATGGTTCTTTTAATATTCTTCTCCAACACCATAATTCAAATGTATCAATTCTGGGATGGTTTTTCTTACTCACTGTCCAACTTTGACATGCATATGAGGCTACTGAAAATACCATGACTTGGATCAGGTGCAATTTAGTCCTCAAATCGACATCTTTGCTTTTGAACACTTTAAAGAAGTCTTGCGCAGCAGATTTGCCTAACACCGTTGTTTGATTTCTCCTTACATGCTGATAGTAGTTTCAAGCAAAATGAAGTCTTTGACAACTTCAACCTTTTCATAACGTTATTTATTGGTTCAGTGTGAGGATTTTTGTTTTCTGTACATGTACAACCCATACCAAAGGCTGTTGTCTTTGATCTTCCTCAGTAAGTATTGTAAGTCCTCTGTGTTTTCAGTAAGTAAGGTTGTACATCTGCATATCTCAGGTTATTATTGAGTTTTCCTTCAATCCTGATTCCATGTTCTTCTTCATATAATCCAGTTTTCTTGAGTTATTTACTCAACATACAGACTAAATATGGTGAAAGAATATAACCCTGGAGTAACTTTTCCTGATTTTAAACCATTCAGTGTCCTTTTGTTTTGTTTGAATTACTGCCTCTTGGTAAATACCCACGTACAGATATCCTCTTTTAAACCCTTAGATATTTGTAGTTGTACTCCCACTGTTACTTTCATATCCTTTTAGCCTGTGTATCTGTCCAGGTATTTACCCACAAGGTTAATAAATTCTGATCAGATACAGTATTCCCAAATATTTTCTTCTATTATGTCGGCTAGTTTTTCAGTTTCTTGATAAAGTCTCTTAGTGCATAAAAAGTTTTCTTTATGATTTTTGTTTTCTTTGTAAAATAGATAGTCTGATTTATCTGTTTTTGTAAAGAAAACAAAAATCCTCAACACCAGACCAATAAACAACATCCATATAAATGGAGATAAGATAGAAGTTGTCAAAGACTTCATTTCATTTGGATAAGCCATCAACACTCATGGAAGTAGCAGCCAAGAAATCA
The DNA here is from genome assembly GCF_000296735.1 of Chrysochloris asiatica. Taxonomy (NCBI): domain Eukaryota; kingdom Metazoa; phylum Chordata; class Mammalia; order Afrosoricida; family Chrysochloridae; genus Chrysochloris; species Chrysochloris asiatica. The sequence continues at coordinate 2,904,222 of NW_006408532.1, read as the reverse complement.
AACGATGTATTGCATTAGGCTCATCTGCTACACAAGACCTCTTTAAAGTGTTAAAGAGCAAAAACATCAGTTTGAGTACTAAGATACACCTGATCCAAGCTATGGTATTTTTATTAACTTCATATGCATGTGATAGTTGGACAGTGACTAGAGAAGACCGTAGAAGAATTGATGCATTTGAGTTACGGTGTTGTTGTTATGTGCTGTGGAGTTGGTTCCACCTCTTAGCGACCTGTACAGGGTTTCCAAGGCTGTAAATCTTTACGGGAGCAGAAAGCCTCATCTTTCTCTCGCGGAGCTGCTGGTAGTTTCAAATGGCTGGCTGTGAGATTAGCAGCCTGATTAGTAACCACTACGCTACCAGAGCTCCTCGCGTTACAGTGTAGGAGAAGAATATTAAAAGTACCATGGACTGCCAAAAGACAAAACAGATCTGGATTGGAAAAAGTACTGCCAGAATGCTCCTTAGAAGCCAGGATGACCAGATTTTGTCTCTCATACTTCAGACATGTTATCATGAGGGACCAGGGAGCTTTGGTATCGTAGTGGTTACAAGTTGGGCTGCTAACTTCAAGGTCAGCAGTTCAAAACTACCAGCTGTTCCATGGGAGAAACATGAGACTTTCTGCTCCTGTAAAGATTTACAGCCTCTTTTCGTCCGCAGAAACCCAGTGCAGGGTCACTACGAGTCAGAATCGACTCCATGGCATAGCACCACCACCAGCATCAGGAGGGACCAGTCCCTGGAGAAGGACAGCATGCTTGTTAAAGTGGAGGTTTAGAGAAAAAGAGGAAGACCCCCCCGCCCCCCCAGCAAGATGGATTGGAACAGTTGCAGCAGCAGTAACTCAGGCTTATCAGTGCTTGTGAGGTTGGCGTGAGACCCAGCAATGTTTTGTTCTTTTGTGCATAGGGTTGCTATGAGTTGGTACTGACTCAATGGCACTTAACAACAATTTATCTATTTTGTTTTGTGTTGCTTGTGCATTTGGTGTGAAATTTTGTATTTCATTTTTGAAAACTAGGTCCCTAAGCATTTCTATTTTGTTCTGAGTTTTATGGTTTTAGTTCTTACATTTAGGTTTTTGGTCCATTTTGAGTTATCTTTTTTTGTTTTTGTTTTTTTAATTGTGAATTAGGTGAAGATTTACAGAGCAGATCAGTTTTCCATTCAACAATTAATATACATTTTCTTTCATGTTATTGTTGCAGTTTCCACAATGCAACTTCACTTAACTCACTTCCTCCCTGTGGTTCCTACATCCATTTCTTCTTCTTTCCTAATCTTTCTGAACTCTGTCCTTAGGCAAAGGTCAAAACTTTGTCCATTTTGATCTGTTGCTTGACTGAAAATTGATCCAGGGGTGAGTTAATTTCTAAACTAGATGAATGACTAAGGGCCATACTTGCCATGTTTCATCCGTCTTTCTCCCACTTGTGAAGTGCTGTCGAATTGTTCTGACTCATAGCAACCCTATATAGGGTTTACAGGGAGCGGCTGGTGAACTTGAACCACTGATCTTGCAATTCAAATCAGCTTTGCAGTGCATTAACCTGCAGCTCCATACCAGGACTCCATTCCATCATGTTGTTGTTACGTGCCGTGGAGTCGGTTCCGAGTCACAGTGACCCTGTACAGGTTTTCCGAGGCTGTAAATCTTTATGGGAGCAGAAAGCCTCATTATTTTCCCATGGAACAGCTGGTAGTTTTGAACTGCTGATGCTGAGGTTAGCAGCCTGATTCGTAACCACTATGTTACCAGAGCTTTAGCACTTTTGTCAAAAATTGGCTAATCATAGGTTTTGGTGGTGGGAGTGAAGTAGTATCTCATTATGGTTTTGACTAATGACATTGAGGTTTTTTTTATGTGCATATTGAACATTTTCACATAAATAAATGTGTGGGCTTGAGGGAAATTAAATGAATATGTAGCATTCTAATAACACAAACTTTGTTCAATTTGTTATAGAAAACTTAGTTTAAGATTCACATGGTAGGGAAAAAATGTGGACTTGTATGAAGTGGGTTCAGTTGAAGGTCTGTTTCTATAAACTATGCAGTTTATTGCCAAAAGAAATACTATGTAGCAGCAGCTTGAATATGCCAAGAGAGACCAGTGAAGTCTTGTAGTAGAAATTGTACAGAGGCGCTGTCAAACTGAATCCTTCAGGATGTCAGACAGAAAATAGAGGCTATGATAAACCTCATTGGATGGCTAGGCCACTGAAAACATAATCTTTCGGGGCTTGTTAATTTTATCATGATTTCATGTTAAATGGTTGTGGTGGTGGAGGTGGTTATGTGCTGTGGAGTCGGTTCCGACTCATAGCGACCCTGAACAGGGTTTCCGAGGCTATAAATCTTTATGGGAGCAAAAAGCCTCATCTTTCTCCCGCAGAACAGCTGGTAGTTTTGAACTGCTGACCTGATATTAGCAGCCCGATTCATAACCATGACTCTACCAGAGCGCCTTTTCGTTGAACAGACAGTTATTTACACTTATATAATTTAAATTCTTTTTAGAGTTTTAAACCAAAATTTAAGAATTTTTTAAAGGTTACATTGACTACATATTGACTCATTTCTCTTTTCTAGAAAGTGTTTATCCTCAGATTAAGATCTAGAAATTTATAAGGAGTGATACTTATAGAAATTCTTAGTAAAATATATTAATTTGAGCAGGTTACTTTCTGTGACAAAAATAGAAATATAGACAACATATATTGGCAATTGTACCAAAATATTTATCTGTGGCTATCATAAAAATACAATTCCCGTTTCTACTAATCAAATTTAAATATACTGTCATAAGCTCAGAAAACAAAATCCACTTCTGTTGAGTCGAGTCTGATTCCTGATGACCCTATAGAACATAGTAGACCTGCTCCTTAAGGTTTCTGAGACTGTAAATCTTTATAGGAGGAGACAACCTCATCTTTTTCCCACAATGCAGCTGGTAGATTCAAGTTAGCAGCCCATTATGCCACCAGGGCTCTTTACACTGTACAGATAGTCATAGAATTTTAGGGATTTTTGAGCTTGAAGGGCTTTTTTTGTTTTTAGTTTGATAAAATATTATAGCAAATGTTTGCCATTTTAATAATTTTTAAGTGACAATTGAGTGACATTAAGTTATATCACCACTATCTCTTTCCAAATGTTTTTGATCATCACAAGCAGAAACTCATTTTTGCTTTAGCAATAACTCATTTTTCCTTATCCCTAGCTCCAGTTTATCTCTATGTGTTTGCCTATTCTATATATTTCATATAAGTGGCATTATGCAATATTTGCCCATTTGTGTCTGACTATTTTCACTCAGCATAATGTTTTCTAGGTTCCTCTGTATCACAGCGTGTATCAGGATTACATTTCTCTTTACGATTGAATAATATTCCATTGTGTATATGTGTCACACTTTGTCTATCCATTCACCTGTGTATGGATAGTTTAGTTATTTCCACTTTTCACTATTGTGAATAATGCTGCAGTGAATATTGGTGTGCAAGGATCTGTTTGAGTCCCTATTTCAAGTCTTTTTAGATAATGTAATGTAGGAGTGAGTCAGATGGTAATTCTGTATTAACTTTCTGAGGAATTGTCATTGTTTTCCACAGCAGCTGTTACAATTTTATATCCCACCAACAGTGGATGAGGATTCCAATTTCTCCACTTCATCTCCAAAACTTGTTGTTTTCTATTTTTCTAATTATGGTCATCCTATTGGGATGTAGACTGCTAATCGCAAGCTTGGTGGTTCAAACCCACAAGCTGCTTTTCAGGATTGCTGTGAGTTGAAACTGCTGTGAGTGGCACTTAAGAACAACAGTGGGATTTCTAGGAATTGGAATACAATAGGTTTTGGTAGTGGGAGTAAAGTGGTATCTCACTGTGGTTTTGACTAATGACATTGAGTATTTTTCCATGTGCATATTGAACATTTGCATATCTTCTTTGCTGAA
>NW_006408532.1:2892775-2894149 GCF_000296735.1 Chrysochloris asiatica | reverse complement strand
CTAATAATTCTTTCTTCCTTGCTTCTACAATTTCAGGGAGGGTGAAAAACAGGTTTTGACCTTTCTAAGAAGGTGCGGTCTCACCTCTACATTCCTTTAACCCTGTTCCGGGTTCCATAGATATGACAATGTTCACTGTCTTCGGGTGGAAGAAGAGCATCTGGATTAAATTGATTATACCCGGGAGCGGTTTTGGGGAATTGCCGCCATTATCCTTTAATCAAATATTCCCAGAATTTACCATTCCATATCCTTAGTAGTTTTTCTCTATAACTTTTACTCGTAATTCCAACACACGTATTCCTGTTCTTCCTGAGTCATTTGAGGAAGCTTTACTGCCTCAATTCCAGAAGGGGTTTAGGTCCCATTATTGTACATGGACATCAAAAGTTCATACTTTAAGTTAATATCAAACATAACTGAATAATTTTGACATACTTGCCAGATGGGCAGAGCTTTGCTTCTCAGAGAGATTTGTTCCCCAAACCGTATGTACTGCCAATATCTTCAGGGCAGTGACTTTTACAGTGGAGCCATTAAGAGAGGCAATGCATACGTTACTATCGTTAGAGACCAATTTTCTCAGAAGCTACAGTTATTGGAGTTAGAAGCATAAAGGAGAAGTACAGAATTAACAATATTAGAACCAGAGAGAATTGTAGAAAGGTAGCCAACCAGTGAGTTCACAAAGACCAATGAACCCGGGACTTCGGGAGGTCACTTCCTTGGCCCCCAGGGTCCATGGCCTGCAATTTCGAGGAGGGCCCAAAGATTGGATTTTCGTCCATTTTGTCACTGGGCCTCAACTTCTCAACATTTGCATATGCTGTCGCCAGCAGAGAGTCAAAATCTAAAGTAAAAGGATACTAATAAAATCATGAATAAATTGGAGAATGATTCAAATGGAAAAAATCAACTAGGGGCCTGTGCATAGAATATTTCTTCCTTGTAGCTCTGCTATCCAAAGAAAACACTTCATTGTTGCTTTGCTAGAACAATGAGCTTCTTCATGCATAGGGTCTCCCGTGTCTCATTTCTTTATTTCAATTCCTCGATTAATATGTCTCCATTTTAATTCCTTAATTAATAAGGAAGTAATTAAAATAAGATGGCCCCTGCCATCTTTGATCTTCATCAATAAGTATTTTAAGTCCTTCTCTTTCCACAGATGTATCAGTTTGATGTGTGTGTATTCCATCTGGTGAGGCCTATGTGTGTAGTCATCTCTTATGCTGTTTAAAAAAGGTATTTGAAATGATCAAATCATTGTGCAGAATTCTATCATGTGATCTCCAGCATCATTTCTGTCACCAAAGCCATGCTTTCCAACTTCTGATCCTTTTTCTTTGTTTCTAACTTTTTCATTCCAATCGC
>NW_006408532.1:2888796-2891180 GCF_000296735.1 Chrysochloris asiatica | reverse complement strand
TGGTATGATACTTCTCTCCGTCTAGACATCTGTTATGAAAAAGACAAGAAATAACAAATGTTCATAAGGATGTGGAGAAATTGGAACTCTTATATATTCTATTTATAGAGGTTCCTCAAAAGGTTAGACATATTATTACCATATGACTCAGCAGTATATGTAAGAGAAATGGAAAGTGTGTGTACTCAAAAATTTGTAAATGAATGATCTTAGCAGCATTATTCTTAAGAATCAAAAGTAAAAACAATTCAGTTTATCAACTGAGGAATAGATCTGGTATAGCCATACAATGAAATATTGACCTTAAAATGTGATTAAATTCTAGAAGACATGGTGGCCTGACATCCTAGTGTGGTGCTGTTGGATAGCAATGTACTGCTAACTGCAAGGTTGGCTATTTAACTCCACCAGTTGCTTCTTTGGAAACACTATACAGAGTTAGTATGAGTCAGAACTGACTTGATAGCACTTAACCAAAAAAAAAAAGGAAATTAAATGCTGATACATTCTCTGGTGGTATTGTGGATTACATGTTGGGCTAAAGGGAAGGTTCTAATCTGTCCTATAGGTTCACTATGAGACTTAATTTACTCAATGGCAGGGAGTTTTAAAGCTGTAAAGAAAAAATCTTTATGGATTACTTAATTTTAATGACTACTAAGATTGTTTTGTGATAAAATATAGATTAATAGCATAAATTAATCATACACCTCCAGGTAAGGAGATGACATAGAAGCAACTGGCAAAAATAAAAAATTGTGAGATTGTGGTTTTCACGAAGTTAAAACTTGGCATATTAGTGTTGCTAATGAATTGCCCCAAATAACATAATGTTTATGTTTTTGTTTTGTCTAGATTCTTTGTAAGGCATTTTCCTTTAAATTTGAATTAGACTGTTAGTTTGAAATACACATTTTTTTCACTATTGGTTAAAACAGTGAGTATAATATAAATTTGTGACAAAATAAAACTTTGACCTTTTAAATTCCAGTTCATTGTCAAGTTATTCACTAAGCAAATGGGAGAAGGAACTGTATTGGTCACAAATACATTTAAACTTCATTACTGTGCTTAGATAGAAATAGATGTTTCCTTCTGAGAAACCGTATGAGTCATTTTCAGAAAATGGTGATTTTACATGATAGGGGCAGGTCAATATTTTAATCTTATCCTTGATATTTGCTATTTCTGATGGATACTTGTTTTAAAAACTGTTGAGCTATGACCCAGGTTTTTGGAATTATACCAACACTTCCATTGCAATTTTATACAAACATTCTCTAGCTTTATTAACTTGAATTTATTGCCAGTCTGTGCCAGGTTTTAATGTGATGATGGAGGTCAGCAGTTTATATGTATGTGTTTATGTACTTTACAGCTTCCTTTCATCATTAAAATTGATGAACTTAATTTTACAGTCAGATTTGACCCAGGGCTTTGTGTGTTTGAAATAACCAATGCCCTTGTAACTTTGTGGAGGGGCATGCTTTAATGGTTAATTTGGACATGAATTTGTTTTAGGGTCATTTAAACTTTGTGCCAGTTCTGGTTAGTAGCTCTTCAAGAAAATTATCTTAAAATGACTTTAGTTTCCTGTTAGAACTTTTTTTTTATAAAAAAACAACAAAGCACACTGTCGGAAAGCTCTGCATTTTCCAATGTTTGTGAAATTTTTTGTTTTGTTATGTTTTTTCTTTCATATACTGAGGGCTGGTAAAGATGATCTTATAAGCACAGGCAGAATTAGACTGAAATCTCTTTGGTAGATATAATAGTGTTAGGATTCTAATGGCTTATGGACTTAGTATCCATGACTCTTCTCCATAAGATTTGGTGGTGTTTTGTTTTTGCATTTCCTTTTCTTTTTTTGTGTGAATTGAATGAAGGTGTAGAGAAAAGGTAATCAGTTTCACATTCAACAAAACATATACTTTGTTTCATCTCAATGATTGTAATCCCCTCCATGCAACAACAGTTGTCCTTCTTCAACCCTGTAGTTACCCAAGTACAGATATCCTCTTTGAAACTCATATATTTGTGGGATATATTTATATATCCCTCTCTTCTTCCCAAACCCAAAGTTGCATATGTATCACTATTGACTTCTGTTCCCTTTAGCTCTTGCATACTTCCCTGTCTTCACTTGTCTTCACCATTCTTCTGCCAACCTCCCTTTTCTTATATATCGCCCTTCCTATCACCTGAGTCCTAGTGTGGTGCAGCAGATTTTTTCTTTGGACTGCAAAGTTGGTTTGAATCGCAAGGTCAGAGGTTCATGCTCATCAGCTCCTCAGAAACCGTATACAGGGTTGCTATGGGTTGGAACTGACTCGATGGCACTTAACCACAACAAAATCACCCAAATCTATCCTTAAGCCAGTGAA
>NW_006408532.1:2857729-2888356 GCF_000296735.1 Chrysochloris asiatica | reverse complement strand
AGCTGCTCCTTGGAAACCCTAAACAGGGTCGCTATGGATCAGAAATGATTTGATAGCACTTAACAACAACAGTTTCATCCTGAATTCTACTTGACTTCTTCACCATTTGGAATTTTGTAACTATGCTCTTTCCCTCTTTGCTTTATAGTTGTCTTGATTATAAATAGATATCTCTGATTTCCTATTATCAGTCTTGTAAGTTTGTTTTTGTTTGGATACTTCTGTATCTGGATTGAATTCTGGATGGTGCTGCCATGTATGTCAATCTTGTCTGCTGTTCTTGGTTGTCAGTTGAAAGAATCCCATTTAGTATTTTAGTAAAGTTGGCCTGGTTTTAGTAAAGTCCTTTAATTTCTGTTTAGCTGGAAATGTTCTGATATCTTTGTTATATTTGTGGAACAGTTTTGCTGGGTATATGTTTCTTGATTGGCAGTTTTTTTCTTTCAGAGTTTTTTGTTTATCTCCGCACTGCCTTCTTGCTTGCATGGTTTCTGCTGAAAAATCAGAGGTTAATCTTACTGATTCTCCTTTGTCGGTAATATTTCTTTTTTTCCGAAGCTGCTTTCAGTATTCTTTCCTTGTCTTTGATTTTGAAGAGTTTGATTATTATATGTCTTGGTGATTTACTTTTGGGGTCTATCCTTTTTGGGGTTAATTCAGCTGCTTGAATGGTTACCTTCTTTAATGATGTAAGGAATATTTTCTTCTAATAACTCTTCAGCTGTCTTTTTCTGTGCTTTTCTTTGTCTCTTCCTGTTCTGGAATTCCTCTTCATATTGTCTCACATGAATCTTAGGCTTTCTTCAGATGTTTTCTGATTAGTCTTTTTTTTTTTTTTTTTAATGCTTTATTGTGAATTATGTGATAGTTTACATGGGAGGATATTAGCTTCACATTGATCCCATTGTATATCGTTTTCTTGCCATGGTTACAATCCCCTCCATGCATCATCCACCAACCAAATGGTATACCCCGTAAGCCTACCCCCTAGTCATCCGCACACAGCCCCTCTTCTTCTCCAGATCCAGAGTCCCCAGCCACTCTATCTCCCCACATCATACTCTCTGCCTTCATCCTTGGCATCCCTGCTTCTCTGAGTTGGGTCCTGCTCTCTGCTCTTCTCCCTTGATGGTCTCAGGGACCTTTGCTCCTAGACTGCAAAGTTAATCACTCCCCTCCCTTTGCCACAAAATGTCTACCTTTACATTTCCAATCCTTACAATCAGTCCTGATAACAATTATTTGCTATTGTGTCACAAGAGACCTATCTGCATCTCCTTTCATCAGCCCTGACTATACAGAATGGATACTACTCAGTGGAGATTCTATCTTGCTCCATGCCCTCTGGATCTATTTTCCCTCTTGAAAGCTTGTAAGCCAATCACTTCTCGTCTCTGTAGCTCCCCCCCCCAATTCTGGGTAGCCAATGTCCAAATTGCCCATCCCTGCCCTCTCCATGTGCAGAGGGGGTGGGAATGATCCTCGCTGTGAAGATTTGTTCCCTCTTTTGAGCTACTGCATTCATAGGTGTAGGTCAAATTCATCAAAGTGTATCAAATTTTTCTTTTTTCCCTTTTGTTTCTTCTTCTGGTTGAGCTCTGATCATCCAGTCATTGAAGCCAGGTCTGATTATTCTTTTAGCTTGCTAGTATTGAGAGATTTTTATATTCAAGCTCACTAATTTGGTTTTCCATTGATTCATTCCTTTACACTTTCAATGTATTGTCCATTTCTGAAATCTTAGTATTAATCTTCAGAATGGCTGTTTGCAGGTCTTGTATTGTCTCCAGTTCTTATCTATTCATTTGATTGCTCCTGTAGTGCTTTTTGGGATTCTTCCTTGTTTTCTTCTACCTTTCTGTCAATCATTTTGTTGTTAAGTACCGAGGAGTCAGTTCTGACTCATAGCAACACTGTATAACGTTTCCGAGGAGTAGCTTGTGAGCTTGAACCAATGGCCTTGCAGTCCAGTGCCACACCAGGAGATATACGTAAATATCATCCTCTTGAATTATTTTTTCAGGTAGTTCCAATGCCTTGTTTTCCTCAAAAATGTGTTCTAGCTGTGCTTCTTAGTCACTTGTTTTAGTCACTCTTAACTTGTTTCTCTGTGTGAACAGAAATTATCTGCTGCTTTTGAGACATTGTAGTGTTGTAGTTGGTATATTCTTAGGTACTCCCCAACTGCCTGCTGGTGGGTGGGATCAGGAGATGAGTTATGTACCATTCTCTGTTTGTGCAGTTCAGTTTAGGATGGATTTGGCTGATGTTGGTTTTTGTCATTGATGCTGTATGTTGCAGCTGATATTGGTTCTTGCCCAATGGTTGGGGTTGTAGAAGGTATGGTCGTATCTGGGCTATGTGAATGCAGTTCCTGTGTCTTGTCTGGTGAGGCAAAAAGAGCCACTAAAGAGAAGGAAAATAAATACAAATCAACCAACTTAACAGAGAAGAGAAAATAGTGAAGAAAAAAGTAGGCAACATTTAGCAAAAGAATACAAAAACTAAACAGAGGAAACAAGGAGAGGAAAATAAAATAACAGAAAGAGAGAAAATAAAAAGAATGAAAAAGATCTAAACACAATTAGGGTAAAGAAGGAGTGAAAGAGAAACAGACCCAAAACTAGTAAAAGTAACAACAAGAAAATATTAATGAAGTGGAGGAGGGAGGAGAAGAAAAAAAGTAGCAGTAGTGGTTAGGAAAGATGAGCAGAAAAAAACCCTGAAAGAGATGGAGAAAGCAAGAGAGACAAAAGCGAGGGAGAAAGAATAAAGAAACAGAAACAGTGAAAGGAAAAATAAAAAACCAGGGCAGGTGCCAGCCCTAGAGAGGAGAGATTTCTGGGTGGTCTTCTGCCAGTCACAGACCTCACATTGTATGTGGATAAGGCATAAGGTGGTAACACTCAGCCTTAAATGGAGTTCCTTTAGGGCTAAGTGTTGACTGGTCTGGGTAACCAATCTGAAAGTAGTTCTAGCAGATACCAAAGCAGCCTGGGGTATCAGAGTATTTCTGTCCCAGAAGAGATCCAAAGGTTAGAGTTCCCTCTAGTACACAGTTGACCAGAACCAGTTCTCTACTGTTGGTCTGGAGTAGACCACACCTGATCTCACCTGCTGAGGTAGATGCTGCAATCTCTACATACACTGTGAAGTGACTTTGACAGCCCAGAGATTAGGAACTTCCCTGGGAGTTGTGCGAATGGGCGTGGTCACACCTGTAATCGCTAGGGTAATGTGAGGTAAAAGAAGAAAAGAAAAGAAAAATCACCATATGGGTTATGCCTTGTGCCACCTTCTACCCTCTTACCCTTAAAGTCTTCCGTGAAAGTTCAGGATTGACCTCACCAGGGCTGGCCTAGATCAGCACAGGTCCTGGCACAGATCAGCAGTTTCTTTCCTATGTTTTTTTTTTTTTTTTTTTCTCCTCCATGGCAGTACAGGATAAACACTTGACTACAATGTCAGTGGTTCAAATCCACCCAGCCTCTCCTTGGAAACCCTATATAGAGTGGCTATGAGTCAAAACCAACTGTATGGCACTTCACAGCAGCAATAGCACACAACTGTTCAGCTGCTTCTCTTAGTGAGAGCTAGCCCCATATTGGCCAGGATCCACTCTGCAGATCTGGAGCAGGATCCACCTGAACGGGGTCAATGCAGACAGCTTCCTCCTCCTTTATGGAGCCCACAGACATTGTGTTGACCTCCGTGCAGCTCTAGCCGCCTGGTGAGTAAGAACTTTCTTGGGGTTGTTTGTCAGTGGGGACTGGTGTCACTTCTGGTCACTAGGGGAGTGTGGGGAAGAAGAAAAACATTGCACCTTTGTCTCTGTGAGCCACAGGTATGTTCCTGCAATGCCAATAACTTTTCTTGTCTTTAAAGCCACTCACAAAAGCTCAAGATGGCTGCGCCTGTCTGGTCGCTGGGTCATATTACCAATCTCTCCTTATTTTGCCATGTCTGCTTAGCTCTCTCTTCTAGTAAGCATTCAATCCACTTTTCTGTCCCCTCATCTGAAGCTCAGAGTTCTAGGATTATCATCTGCATCTATTGCATTTGGTTATCATATCTTTGTTGGAGAGAGTCCGTATGTACTTTTTACCTAGTCTGCCATCTTGTTGCCCCTTGAACAGACTTTTAGAAACTAGGTACAGCCATGTAACATGTATGCGCCATTAATGGAATTCCTTTATCATTTTTCAGTTACTTCTGTTAGAGGGGATTTAGTGTAATAGAAACAGTGGTTATAATATGAGCCATTTCTGTTGCACTTGGAACTGGAAGATTTTGTTCTCTTTCCAAATCTAAGAGTCTGGTTATATCCTTTTCTACGGAGTGGCTTTATTTTTTTATTGTTGTATTTAAGTGTCCAGTTCTTATGGCAATAATCCTGTTAGGACACATATTGCCAACTTCAACATATGTGGAGATGTATGTATGGAGCATAAAATGAGATATATTTCTGTCCTTTGGCTCACAATCTAAATTTAGTAGCTGAGAATCTCCTTTGCTCGATGTCTTTATAAATAGGAGGTGCCCATCTGTCTTGAATTGTTGAGATACATTTGTGCCTATAGGCTTGGAGATAAACTACATAACAGTGACTTTCTTTTAGATCTATAATTCTTAGAAAAACATTTAATAGACATGTCTAGAGTGTACAGTTTACAATGTAATGCAGGAAGATCTAAGGGAATTGAACCATGAACAGTATCATTTGATTGAGAGAATTGGTCTTGAAATAACGTCTAGTTGCAATTCTAGCTTTACAATTTACTTGTTATATGGCCATGAGAAAGTTACTTAAATTCTCTGAGATTGCAACCTAATTTATATAATCAAAATAGTAGGGTTTACTATACAGGAATGTAAAAGAGTACATTAAATGAGTTAGTATATAAAGTGCTTTCTTTAGTCCAATATGGACTGGCACAGGGAAGACATTATTTTTGTTGGCCCATATAGTTGTTGATGTTATTATTACTTTTGCTTCATTTTATTTAAACTTCAGCCACCTGGCTGTTAAAAATCTTAATTTGAAGCTCAGAATATAATGTAGGGTCCGACATAATAAATAGGGAATTCATAGAGGGAGTTTGGAGTCATGGAAATCATCGAGTGACAGAATATGGCAGTTGTTAAGTGCCATTGAGAAGGTTCCAGCTCACAGCAACAGAACGAAACACTGCCCAGCCCTGCACCATCTTCATCATTGCTGCTACACTGGAGTCCATTGCTGTTGCCACTGTTCCAGTCTGTCTCTTGCTGGGGATCTTACTGTTTTTTGCTGATCCTCCATTTTACTATCATGATGCCCATCTCCAAGGACTGGTACCTCCTGTCTCAAGTATGAGAGATGAAGTCTGGCCATCCTGGCTTCTAAGGAACATTGTGGTTATACTTCTTCCAACACAGATTTGTTTGTGCTTCTGGCAGTCCATGATACTTTTAGTATTCTTCACCAACACTGTAGCTCAAATTCATCAATTCTTCTACAGTCTTTCTTCCTTGTACATTGTTTAACTTTCACATATGGATGAGGCAATTAAAAATACCATGGCTTGGGTCAGGCACATGGAATCCTTAAACTAACATCTTTGCTCTTGAACACTTTAAAATATGGCAATAGAAGAGGCAAATCACTAACTAAAGGTTGTTGTTGTTGCTAGGTGTCATTGAGTTGGTACCGACTCATAGTGACCTTATATACAGCAGAATGAAATACTGCCTGATCCTGGGCCAACCTCACTATTGTTGCCACACTTGAGCCCATTGATGCTACCACTTTGCTAGTCTGTCTCACTGGAGGTCTTCCTCTTTGTCTCTGACCCTCCACCTTACCAACATGATATCCTTTTCCAGTGACTGGTCCCTGCTTACGATATGTCTGAAGTATGAGAGACAAAGTTTGGCCATCTTGGCCTCCAAGGAGCACTCTGGCTGCACTTCTTCCAACACAGATCTGTTGGTTCTGTGGGCAGCCCATGGCACAGTCAATATTCTCCAACACCATAACTCAAAATCATCAATTCTATGGTTTTCCTTATTCACTGTCCAGCTTTTGCATGAATATGAGATTTCTGAAAATACTATGGTTTGGGTCAGGCTCACCTTAGTCTTCAAGCTGACATCTTTGCTCTTCAACACTTTAAAAAGGTTTTGTGCAGCAAATTTGCCCAATGCAATACGTCATTTGATTTCTTGACTGCAGCTTACGTGAGTGTTGATAGTTGATCCAAAAAGAATGAAGTCCTTGACAATTTGAATCTTTACTCCATTGATAAGAATGTTGTTTATTGGTCCAGTGGTAAGGATTCTTATTTTCTTTTTACATTGAGATTCAATCCATACTGAAGGCTAGGCTCTTTGAATCTACATCAGTAAATCTTCACTTTCAGCAAGCAATGTTGTATTATCTGCTTATCACAGGTTGTTAATGAGTCTTCCTCCAATCCTGGTGCCACATTTTTCTTCATTTAACCCAGCTTCTCCAATTATTTGCTCAGCATACAGGTTGAATAAGTATGGTGAAAGTATATAACCCTGTTGCACACCTTTCTTAATTTTTAACCATTCAGTTTTCCTATGATCTGTTCTAACTAAAGGTAGACACGTATTAACTTGATTGAAGCAAAAGGCAAAATACGTACATAAATAAATGAAAGTGTTTAAAAATAAATGTTATTAAAATTAAGAAAAGAAATACATTTGGAAAAAAAAAAAAGAAGAGGACTGAAAATCAACCTCAAAAGACTACATACACTAGGAGATGCAGAGAAAACAAAGAGACTGAGAGAAAGCCATGAATGAGTTGAAAAGAGAACTAGGAGAGTAATGCATAATTCAAGGGATAGGTTGCTCACCAAGTCAAATATTTTCTACAGAAGTCCATTCAAAATATTAGGTAGTGGAGGAACTCTGAGACAGTCGTTGAATTGGGTAAGTTGACGATCTTAATGCTTTTTGAGAGAACAGAAAAATGGCTTTAAAGGTATATTTTATTGGACAGAGAAGTAAATGTGAGGGAAAGAAAAGTAGAGGCCAAGAGTATAAGAGTAGGTCTCATGAAAATTTAGTTGTATATAGGAGAGAGCAAACTTCTTGGGGAGGAGAAAGTGTTCAGGTTTGTTTTGATTAAGAAAGAAAGAAAAAAATAATAAAGCATGCTTGGAGCCTTAGGGAGAAATTAAACATGCTGGTGAGAGAATCATTGTTGGCCAGGGTTATGGTAGAAGGCCAATAGAAATAGAATCCAGTGCACCAGTGTAGGCAGCACCTTTGAGAGGAGCAGCTGTTCTTTTAATAGAAGAGTAGGAAAGGGCAAAGACAAGTTAATTTGAGGCTAAAGGGGGAAAATAAGCAAATTTATGTCTGATGGCCCCTATTTAAATATTTGAGTGACAAAGTAGATTATGAATTTATTGAGATAATTAGGATAGATTGATGGAGCCTTCTTTTCACTACTAAATAAATCAAAATAGACTTAAATGAGCAAGGAGTATTCTTCTACTTAAGGAAGAATATATTAAAACATTAGACCAGTGGTTCTCAACAAGGGGTGATACCTTGTTCCTTTATCCTGGAGATATTTAGAAATGTTTGGAAACACTTTTGATTGCCATAATGTGGTGGGCTACTGGCATCTAGTGTGCAGAGATCTGGAGTGTTGCTATACATCCTACAATATATGTAGGCTAGTTCCCCACAACAAAGAAAGACCTGGTTCTAAGTGTCAGTAATGCTGCATTTGAGAACCATGCCAAACCAGAACATCCCTACACCATGCTCTTTAACCAAAACCTCTAATCCAAAAAGTTTTATTATAGCCTGTTATCCCCTCTTAGAGAATTTTGGTATACGTTTATTTATTAAAACCTGAACAGTTTCTCAGAAGAAAATCTAAACTGTTCAGTGCACTGGAGTTTTCATAACTGGTAACATTCTGAGAAACACATTTAGCAAAAGATTGCCCTTTAATCTCTTGGCTGGCAGATAACTGTGTCTTCATTCTTATATTTCTGGTGTCTGGCTCAGTGCCTGGGACATTTTGTTGAATGAAGATTTTAAATCCCGCTTTTGCTTAATTTCATCATATTGGCTTATAATAATTTCATTTGCAATCTAGCACTTAAAACTATTTTTAAAGATGAGTATTAGAGAGCAACAGTGGTCATAGCCTGGCATCTTCCAAATTTTATGACTATCGCCTGTACCTTTCCCCTGCCTCAGAACTCCTACTGCCTACTAGACATTCTACTGAATTGTCCAAGGAGCTCTGGTAGCATAGTGGTTACGAGTCGGGCTGCCAACCTCAAGGTCAGCAGTTTGAAATTACCGTGATTCCACAGGAGAAAGATAAGGCATTCTCCTCCTGTAAAGATTTATAGCCTCGGAAACCCTGTGCAGGGTCACTATGAGCCAGAACCAACTCCATGGTACTTAACAACAACAACAACAACAACTGAATTGTCCACTAGCTTTTCAAACTTAACATATCCGAAATTTATTCCTGAGAATTCCCTCAGACCTGTAGAACCTGTAGTTTTCCTCATCTTAATCAATGACTTTTCTGTTTCCCCATTTGCTTAGACCAAAGGATACTTTCTCATTACGTTCATCCAGTAAATCTGAGCTTTACCTCTAGAAAATATTTGAAATTTAACCATTTCTCACTGCCTGCACTGCTACCATATTGATTCAAGCTGCCATCAGGCTTGTTCTAACTTTTCTCCTTGTTTCTGCCCTCCTTCAACACAGTAGTCAGTGTGATCCTTTTAAATGTAAATTGCATCATGTCAATCTTCTGTCCAGAACACTCCAGAGAACACTCATTTCTCATAGCATACAAACCAGAGTCTTTCATTGGCCCACGCAGCCCTACGTGACCTGGCTCTCCCATTACCTACCTCTCTGAGCTCATTCTTTCTTCTTCAGTCAGTCACACTTGACCTCCCTGCTGTTCCTTGGAAACATCAACACATTAAGCTGTCAACTAAGGGCCTGTGCACTTGCCCTTTTGTCTGCCTAGAATTGTCTTTAACCAGATTTCCCGCATGGTTATTCTCACCTTCTCTAAGTCTTTGCTTAGAAGTCATCTTGGCAAAGTTTTTATGATCATGGTTTTTCAACTTACAGCGCCTCTCACTCACTTTCTGTTTATTTTCTCTTGCTTTTGCTACAAAGCAATTGTTGTTGTTATTGTTAGGTGCCATCAAGACTGCTGATTCTGTGAGTGTTGATCGTTGATCCAAGAAGAATGAAGTCCGTGACAACTTCAGTTTTTTCTCTGTTCATAAGAATGTTGTTTATTGGTCCAGTGCTGAGGATTTTTGTTTTCTTTACATTGAGATGTAATCCATACCGAAGGCTGTGGTCGTTGATCTTCATCAGTAAATGTTTTAAGTCTTCTTCACTTTCAGCAAGCAAGGTTGTGTCATCTGCATATTGCAAGGTTGTTAATGAGTCTTCCTCTAATCCTGGTGCCACGTTTTTCTTCATAGAACCCAGCTGCCTGGCACACAGTAAACCTTCAACAAATATTGGGTGAAAAAATGAATATTGATTAAGAGCAAAAATTCATGCTTACATCTCACCTTTTACTTTGGCACTGACATGTAGTTTATTTGCTCATCAGTAAACTAGAGATTGTAGTTATATGCCATAGAGTTAGACCCTCACTTAAGGCAACCCGTGCACAACATGATTGGACTTTTAAGATCCATAGGATTTTCCGTGGCTGTTTTTTTGTCAGGCCTTTTTTCTTAGCCTGTCGTAGTCTGCAAGCTCTGCTGAAACGGTTTCAGCATTATAGTGACATGCAAGCCACCAGTGACACATGAGTGGTGGCTGTGCATGAAGTGCACTGACTGGGAATTGAATCCAGGTCTCCTCCATGGAGGATAAGAATTCTGCCAATGAACCACCATTGAATGCCTCAGAAATTGGAGATCGTGGGACCAAATACAGTTGTCTTGAGGATGTGATTGTTGTAAGAATGCAGAACTCTTAGCTAAGATTATGGCACATAGTAAACAATCAACAAATGGTAGCTGCTATTATTTTTTTTTTTTTTTTTTTTGCTTCATCTGTGATATCCTGGACTTTTGATGTGTTTATTACAAGTTGTATTCAGTAGTTAAATGGCACACCATATTAACAATCAAAACAAGAACTACCTCTCACAGATCTGTAGAATGTACTGGTATTTTGTGCATTAACATCTCTAAACAAATTAGAATATTTGGTGATTACCAAAATGGATGCTGGGTCTTTAGAACTTCAAAATGATTAGCAGAGACTAGTTTTAAGCTATGGGTACTTTGACAGATATAGTTGTAAAATATATAAATGAAAAAATACATTCATCAGAGTGATTAATAAAAACTCATCATTCCTTACTGACAGGCATTTAATTTCCCCACATTTACTACTCACCTCAAAGGTTAGAATGTTCAAGTACATCCAGAGACTAAGTCAAGATACCAGTGACCATTTTTCTTATTTTGAACTTTTCATTGTGAATTGAATGAAGGTTTACAATGCAGATCATCACTTTACATTCAACAAACCATGCACTCTGTTTCATCTCAATGATTGCATCCCCTCAATGTAAAATCACCTATCATATTTCTTCCCTGTGTTTTTTGTTTACATTTTCATCCTTTCCCAACCATTCTGAATTGTGTCCTTGGGTAAATGCTTGTACTTTTATTTCAGATAGTTGTCCATTTTAAAATGTACATATTTCACTATTGTGTTTGTCCCCTCGATATACTTATCTGGAGTCTTGGTGTGGTGCTGTGGGTTAATGCGTTGAACTGCAAGGTCAGCGGTTTAAGCTCACCATCTGCTCATGGGAAACCCTATACAGGGTCACAGTGGTTCGGAACCAACTCGACATCACTTAACAACAATATATACCTATCTATTGCTTGGCTGAAAATTGAGGCATAGGGGTGAGTTCAGCTGCAGACCTGAAGAGTGACCAAGGCTTATGGTCATGGGGTTCCAACAGTCTTTATCTGACCAGTAAACTTTGTCTTTTTTATGATTTTGAGTTTTGTTCCACGTTTTCTCCTATTCTATTCAAGACCTTCTTATGTGACCCCTTTAGAGCTGTTGGTAGTGGTAGCCATGTATCATTTAGTGCTCCTGGTCTCAAGAGTTGTGGATAGTGATGTTCACATGATCTGTTAGACTACTGGACTATTTCCAAGTGACTTCAGTTTTCATTATTCTTCTTTCCTCCTGACAAGAACAGACTACACCTTAGGTGGCCGCTCATGAGCTGTTAAGATCCAATTGCAACTCCCTTAACTAGGATGTAGAAAATTGTCTTTGTGGACTGTTATGCCAGTTGACATAGTGTCTCCCAAGACTATGATCCTGAACCCCAAGGCCCAGCAGTTCATTCCCTCAAAGGTATTTGGTAATGCCTAAGAAGTTTTCATATCATTGCACTCTGTATGCTCCACCACATTCATGAATATGTTTGCTGCAAAGGTATAAATATCTTCTGTTAAACTTTTATATAGTTGTGGATATACTTCCACTCTTCCTCCCATATTCATTCAGTCTGCTTGCCTATTCATGTATCTACCCGTAAATCATAATTATTGGAGGATTATGTTCTTAACGAATTCTTGGTGTGGTGCTATAAGATCAGCACTGGACTGCGAACCACAAGGTCGGCAGTTCAAACCCACTAGCTGCTCCTCAGAAACTCTACACAGAGTTGCTCTGAGTTGGAACTGACTTGACAGCACTTAACAACAACAACAACAACATGTTTATAATAGTACTTACTTTTGTTGCCTTTACCTTTTGCATTCCTAATTGTGTCTTCTCATGTCTTCATCATTCTTTTGCTATTTTTCCTTTTCCACCAACTTTTGGGGACTTACCATGTCTCTGGCCATGAGGAGAATGTGGGGAATAAGAGCACATCTTTCTTGTTACCAGCCACTGACAGTCATCTGTTCTGTCAGGCCACCGTCTGGATCCAGTGCTACTTGAAAAAGTTCAGAATGGCTCTGGTAAGTCAGGCCAGTTGATAGTTCACCTGTCTGTCTCCTCACTCACAACCCTTGTTAAGTTCTAGTCAGCATTCAGTCCACTTCTTTATCCTTTCCTCTGCAGTTTAGGATTCCAGAATTATCTTCTGTTTCTGTTTCATTTGGTCTCTTCTATCTTTGCTGTAGAGGATCTGCCTAGTCCTCCATCTTGCCAGAAGTCCTACTAGTTATAATAGTTATGCTTTGTTCAAGTAAAAAAGTGTATATTTTTTGTTAGCAGAAAAAAGGAAAGTGATTTCCTTTCATAATAAAATTCTTTAGAAAGTACATCACAGTTAGTTTGAATATCTGCATTTATATTTTTTGCAAGTTATCCCAGAATTGAATATATTTACTAAGGGTATCAGTAATGTAGCCAAAAGTATCAGAAATGATTTTCAGCCAACTGCAAACACTACTCTATATCTTGATAAAATCCTGTTTTTAAATATTGTGTAAAAATGTTTATCTAATGTAGTGTTGGCACACTCAGTTAGGGCAATGGTACTTTATGATTTCACCAATTGAGAAATAAATATAAATAGGAGGGAGAATTTTATATTGTAAAAGTACTTGATTAAGGAATAAGGACACACTCACACAAACCCAGGAATTATCTTACTTCTCTTAAAAAAACAACAACAACAAAATCCTCAGATCACTGGGTGTAAGCTATGTAATTGCTTCTGACATAATACCTATTACCTCAGACAGATTGAAGGTTTAATAACTAGATTGGAGATTTCCCTTTGCAGTGCACAAATAGGAAAAACACCAACACAGAACTTCTCGCCCACATCTGGCCTCCTCCCTTTTCCTAATGTACCATCAGTAGTCCTGGTGTGTGCTGTTCACCACAAGGTCGGTTTGAACCACAAGGTCAGCAATTCAAACTCACCAGCCATTTCTTAGATACCCTAATACAGGGTCCCTGTGAGTCCGAACTAACTCGATAGCACTTAGCAACAACAATGATTGCATCTAGCTGCCTTGCCATGCTTCATCTTGTCTTTGTGGTTCTTGTTAAGTGCCTCCAAATCTCTTTTTGCTTTGTAGTTGACTTCATTATACATTGATTATGTCTGTTTTCCCATTTTTAGTCTTGGGTGTTTGTTTTACTTTAAATACTTACAGTTGATCTGGTCATTACAGATTCCTATAACTTCTGTTTATCAGGAAATGTCCTAATTTCACCTTTGTATTTCATGGACAGCTTTGCTGGATATCTGATTCTAGATTGACAATCTTTTTCTTTCAGAGTTTTGTATATATCATTCCATTGTCTTCTTTCCTGCATGGTTTATGCTGAGAAATCATAGTTTAGTCTTATTGGTTCTCCTTTGTAGGTAACTTTGGTTTTCCTGAGTTGTTCTGTGGATTCTTTGCTTGTCTTTGATTTTGGAAAGTTTGATTCTGATGTGTCTTGGTGATTTTCTTTTGGGATCTATCCTGTTTGGGGTTTGTTCAGCTTCTTGTATGCTTACCTTTTCATCTTTCATGATGTTGGGGAAGTTTTCTTACAGCAGGTCTTCGACGGTTTTCTCTGTGCTTGTCTCTTTTTCTGTTGTGGAATTCTGATCACCCATAAGTTGTTTCTCTTCATGGTGTCCGGCATAATTCTTAGGCTTTCTTCAAAATTTTTCATTATTTTTTCTGATTGTTCTTCTAGCATACTATTATTAGGAGATTTCTCTTCAAGCTAATTCAGGCTTCCATTGCTTCATATCATCTCCTTTGCCATTCTGATGTAGTGTCCATTTCTGAGATCTTAGTATTAATCTTTTGGAATTATAATTGCAGATTTTGTATTGTTTCAAAATTTGTATTTATTTTATCTTTCTGTTCTTGCGGTATTTTCCTGAATTCTTCTAAAGACTTTTCTGTTTTTTCCTTGCTTTCCTCAATCTTTTTATGGATCCTTTAAGGTACCTAATTATCATTCTTTTGAAATTTTTTCAATTAGTTCTATTACCTTTTCTTCCTCAGAAACATCTTCTAGCTCTGCATCTTGGTCACTTGTTTGAACCATTGTCTTTTGTTTCTTCCTGTGACCTAAAATTGTCTGTTGTTTCTAGGGAAACTTAGGACACTGGCATTTGTAAAAACAAGCATTGCAGTTGTTGGACCCCAAGGGGAGAAATCTCTGGTAGATTCCTGCAATTCAGGCAGCTCATGAGGTGGTTGTGGAAGCGCTGTGACATCAGAGTTTCTGGCTCTAGATGGAGTTCCTATTGGCCTTGGTGCTATATATGTTCAGGGCACTCAATCTGGAAGTAGTTTAAACCAGAGTCTGATAGGACCACAGGGAAGCTGGGAGCAGGGAGACTGGTTAAGTGATTGTCTGGTAGCTCTGTGGATTTTATAGAGTGGGGTTGAGCCTGGCTGAATCCAGGCACCAAAGCAGTACATCCAGGCCCCACTTCATGCTGGTGTGGCTCCCAATCATGCAGCTCTGATCTCCCAGAGAGCAGGGTCTGTACTGGGGATGGATGCTAGTGGGAGCTGGCCATGCTTCTGGTCATGGGGGAGAGTGTGTGGAAAAGGAAAAATTGATACCTTTTCCATAACCCATGTGAATTTGCTCTGCCAGGTCTCTTTCCACTTCCAAAGCTGCTCACAAGATGGTCGAGCTGCATCTGGCCAGCCATTCACCAGTCAGCCTTTCTTGCTCACCATCCCTGCTCAACCCCTTCTCCCTGCAAGCACTCCATCCACCTCTATAACCTTTGTTCTAAAGTTTAGGGAGCCAAATTTTTCATCTGTGTCTGTTGTTTTATTTTGTCTTTCTTATCTTTGTTGTAGAGGATCCATGTAATGTGGCTGCCTAATCTGTCATCTTTCTGAAAGTTCCAGCTCTTATTTCTTGACAGTATATATTAAGTAGAGGGATTTCTGGGTTATACTGCATTTCAGGTACTAATGCCTAGAATGGAGTCTTTATTCTGTTGGATAAGCACTGTACTACTAATTGCAAGAAGTCCTGGTGTGGTGCTGTTGGCTAATGCACTGGACTGGAAAATCACAAGGTTGTTGGTTCAAGCTCACTAGGCACTCCTTGGAAACCCTATTGTTGTTGTTGTTATGTGCTGTGGAGTTGGTTCTTACTCATAGGTTTCCGAGGCTGTAAATCTTTACAGGAGCAGAAAGCCTCATCTTTCTCCCGTGGAACAGCTGGTAGTTTTGAACTGCTGACCTTTGTGGTTTGCGGCCCAATTCGTAACCACTATGCTACTAGAGCTCCTTTTCCAACCCTGTATGGAAACCCTATACAGGGTTGCTATGGGTCGGAACCGATTCAATGGCCCTTAACAACAAACAACAGCAACACTAATTGCAAAGTCAGCAATTCAAGCCTTCCACTTTTTCTTTGGAATCCCTATACTCAGTCACTATGAATCAGAACCAACATGATGGAACTTTAAAATAATGCTTAGAATATGGATCTTTATGCATTCTATTTCATTTTTTGACAACTTTCAATTTACCCTGATTTATACTTTGTAGATTCCACTGTGTGGAATGGAGAGATTCTTCTGGGTTGGTGCTAGCAGTGAGTATGCCTTCTGTGGGTCAGACCAGGATATCTCAGTAATCACTGTGAGGGAGTACGAGCTAAATGGACAGGATAAGCTCTCTGTGTGTGCACTTACAGGAATCTCAGTAGGTGATGGGGGATCAAGGACTTTCAGTACATGTGCAGTCAACCTTAGGGAACTGCGTGAGTGTGGGGCATGTGATGTTGCAGCCAAGGAGACCTTGGATGATTGCCCTAGGTTATCCTGCTCATTATTTGTCAGAGGTGCAGGTGGTGGATATCAGGATGTGATGTGTGTTCTTGATGAGTGGTGTGCCTATTCGATTTGTCACCAGGCATGGATTTTGTAGGTCTGGAGCTGAGCCCACCTGCACCTGCACACCAAAACAGTGCAGATGCCCCCCAACTTACACCATTGTGCTCCCAACCACGTCGCTCCGATCACCCTGAGAGCAGGGTCTATGCTCTAGATGAAAGCGGAAGCTCTTCACACCTCTGTTCACCAGGGACACCAGGGAGAAAGAAGGAATCACGCTTGTCTCATCACTCATGCGAATCTGCTCTGACAAGCCTCCCTCTGCTGCCGAAGCTGCTCACAAGATGTTATAGATGCATCTGGCCAGCTGTTCACCACTCAGTCTCCCTCTCTTACCATCCCTGCTTTGCATCTCCTTCCAGCAAGTACTCCATCCACCTCTCTAACCTTTCTTCTGAAGTTCAGACTACCATGTCTGTTTTATTTGGTCTCTTGTAATCTCTGTTGTAGAGGGGTCCCTGTAATGCATCTGTCTAGTCCACCATCTTGCTGGAGGTTTCACTTTTCTTTTTTTTTTAAGTTCTAACTTCGGTGTCAACAGACCTTTGCATGTGCCGTTCCTTCTGCTGAAAAGCCCTTCCCTGTTTTTTTATATCAGTGGCTCCTATTATAGAGCTCTTACTATTTATTAAGCACCTGGTCTGTCATCTTATTGGAAGTCCTATAATTTTTAAATGTTTGTATATTTGTGTCTGTAGCTATAAAAATGTTGTTAAGTACCATCGAGTTGATTCTGACTCATTGTGACCCTCCTCATCATTGTCACGCTTGAGTCCATTTGCTGCTGCCATTATGCCAGTCCATCTCGTTGGGAGCCTTCCTCTTTATCTTTGACCCTCTGCTTTACCAACTATAATAATGTACTTCACCAGAGCACTAGTCCCTCCTGATAATATGTCTGAACTATGAGAGATGGAGTCTTGCCATCCTTGTGTCTAAGGAGCATTCTGGCTGTACTTCTTCCAACACAGATTTGTTTGTTCTTTTGGCAGTCCATGGTCCTTTCAATATTCTACTGAAACACTGTAACTCATATACATCAGTTCTTCTACAGTCTTCCTTCCTTATTCATTGTCTAACTTTCACATGCATATGAGGCTATTGAAAATACCATGACTTTGGTCAGGCTCACCTTAGTGTTAAAACTGATTAGTGCAATACACCATTTTATATCTTGGCAGCTACTTATATGGATGCTGATTGTGGATCCAAGCCTAATGAAGTCTTTGACAATGTCAGTCTTTTCTCCATTTATCATCATAATACATATTGATCCAATTGTAAGACTAGTCTTTGATCTCCATCAGTTAAGTATTTTAAGTCCTCTTCAATTTCAGCAAACAGGGTTGGATCATCTGCATTATCTCAGGTTGTTTACGAGTGTTCCTCCAGTCCTAA
This sequence comes from Chrysochloris asiatica, assembly GCF_000296735.1. Classification (NCBI taxonomy): domain Eukaryota; kingdom Metazoa; phylum Chordata; class Mammalia; order Afrosoricida; family Chrysochloridae; genus Chrysochloris; species Chrysochloris asiatica. Next base: position 2,871,051 of record NW_006408532.1, on the reverse strand, counting down.
TGCCATGCTCTTCTTCATATAATCCTGCTTTTCAGACTATTTGCTTGGCATACATGTATTCTTTCACATACATGGTGAAAGAATGAATACAGCCCTGGCACATGCCTCTCCTGATTTTGAACCATTCAGAAGCATGGTTTAAACAATTAAAAAGTTCTGTTCGAATGACTGCCTCTTGGTTTTTATACAGGTTCCTCATTAGCACAAGCAAGTGTTCTGGAATACCCAATTATTTGTAATGGTATCCAAAACTTGCTATGATCTACACAGTCGACAACCTTTCCATAGTCAAGAGTTAGGCATAAATTTTAAAAAACTGGTTTTTGCCTGCATTTTTCATTGTTTTTCTCTTAATCCTCTGTTAATGCTTTCAATGAACATGAAACAAATACTATTTCCTTCCTTTTGCTTGTTTGATATTTTTATATATCAATGAGAAATCCTTAATACAATTAGTTGGGCAAGTAGGGGTGGAAATTGTAACACAGCTTTCCTCAGTAATGCTGTTAAGTTGGTTCTGACTCATAGCAGCCCTGTATAGGATTTCTGAGAAAAAGCTGATGGGTTTGAACCGCTAACCTGTGCTTCCTACAACACCACACCAAGTGTCCTCAGTAATGATTATCTCTTTTTTTTAAATGTTTTATTGTGAATTATATGATAGTTTACATGGGGGAACTTCAGTTTTACGTTTATTCCATTGTATATCATCTCACTGCCATGGTTCCAATCTCCTCCATGCATCATCAACCACCCAAAGGGTATATCCTAGAAGCCTGTCCCCTACACTTCCCCCTCCTCCCCCCAGTTTTCGGCCCACAGTCCCTTTCCCTCTCTGGGTCCAAAGTCCCCAGTCACTTCATCACTCCACGTCATCATCTCTGCCTCCATCTCAGGCATCTCTGTTTCTCTGGGTAGGGTCCCGCTCTCAGCTCTTCTCCGTTGATGGTCCCAGAGGTCTCTGCTCCTGTCCTGGAGATTTAATCACTCCCTTCCTTGTTACAAAACTTCTACCTTTGCATTTCCAACCCTCATAGTCCGTCCTGATAAGCATTATTCACTACAGTATCACGAGTTACCCATCTGTATCTCCTTTCATCAGCTCCACCCAGACAGATTGAATAGTACCTACTGGAGCTTCTGCCTTCCTCCATGCTCCCTAGCACCAGGTTCCCTTTTGAAAGCTTGTAAGCCAGTCACTTCTTGTGATTATCTCTTTTTGACCATCCTCTGTTTCATCCTCCTCTTTAAACTTTCTGGCACCGGCACTGAAACAGATCCAGGCACACATGTACTCTCTAAGTAGGGAAAATGATTTGTTCCTTTCCCCTAAATATCTCAAGCTGGTCATAGTTCAATTTCCTTAGTATCAATTAATGTATTCTGGAATGATTGTGCTATAGGAAATTCAGAATATGGTTAAATGGAGTCCTCTCATATCTGCTTAACTAGCACTCATTTTTAAAATTTTCTCCTGTCTTTTCCTTACATTTCATTTACATTGCTTCACTGCAGTGCTTTTTGTTAAGACTGTGCCACCTCACATTATTAATAAAAATTTGCATATTTCTATGCATTAGAAGCCATGGTGATGATCAGCTGCTAACTAAGGGTTCATAGTTCGAACCCACCTAGTGACTCCGCCAGAGAAAGACCTAGAGATCCTCCCCCCTAAAAATTACAGTCAAGAAACTCTGATGGAAAAGTTCTGCTTAGTCACATGGGGTTGCTATGAGTCTAACATTGATTTTACTGCACCATACAAAAGTAACATGTTTATTGGATAGAAGCACCTCTTTCTCCACATTTGGTAGCAAAATGCATTCCTTATAGTGCCTGGACGGTTTTTCCTTTTTTTTTTTTTTTTTTTAAGTTTTTATTCTAAATCGAATGACAGGTTACATGGGAGAACATCGGTTTTACACTCATAATTTCATTGCAATGAGTACTATCTCCTCTGAGCATTGTCATTCAACAGTATTTGCTTTTATTCCCTCCAGGTTTTTTTCGTGGGGGAGAGGATGTACACAAAAACACTTAGGAATATATAATCATTTAAACAACTAAAGGCCATGTTCTGCAAGGCTATCTCTGGGACACTAGCACACAGCCCCTCTCTTGCCATGAGTCTAGAGTCTTCACCTGTTCTTTATCTCCATGTCCTCATCTCTGCCTCCATCTCTGGTATGGCTGCTGCTTCTCTGGATAGGGTCCCACATTTTGCTCATGCTCTTCTCTCTTCATGGTCCTAAGTCCTCTGTTCTTGTACTGTAAGATGAACTGCTCACTCTTTTTGTTACAAAACTTCTACCTTTTCAGTTGTGACAGTTGTAATTAGGCATGATAAAAATTATTCACTATTGAATCATAAGCATCTTATCCCCATCTCCTTTCACCAGACCTGTCTAGACAAGATAAAAAGTATTCAGTGGGATTCTACCTTCCTCCGCACACTCTGAATCTAAACTCCTTATTGAAAACTTGTAAGCCAGTCACTTTGTGCCTTTATTGTCCACCCATTTTATGTAGCCAATGTCTAAATTGCCCGTCCCTATCAATCCTTTGGTAGCGTAGTGGTTACGAATCGGGCTGCTAACCTTAAGGTCAGCGGTTCGAAACTACCAGCCGCTCCGCGGGAGAAAGATGAGGCTTTCTACTCCCATAAAGATTTACACCCTCGGAAACCCTGTACAGGGTCACTATGGGTCGGAACCGACTCGACGGCACTTAACAACAACAACAACAATCAATCCTTTAAGGAGCTCTGGTACCGTAGTGGTTATGAATTGGGCTGCTAATTTTACAGTCAGCAGTTTGAAACTACCAGCTGTTCTGCGGGAGAAAGATGAGACTTTCTGCTTCCATAAAGATTTGCAGCCTCGGAAACCCTGTACAGGGTCACTATGAATTGGAACTGACTCCATGGCACATAACAACAACATCAACACTTTATGGAGTCCTGGTGTGGCGCTGTGGATTAATGTGCCAGACTGCAAGCTGTTTGAGCTGCAAGATCGTTGGTTTAAGCTCACCAACTGCTCCTTGGAAACCATATACAGGGTTGCTATCGGAACTGACTCAACAGCACTTAACAACAACAAGGGTTTAGGATTGATATTTGATGTGAAGATTCCTTCCCTCTCAGTTGGTATTTTGAGCTACTACATCCATAAATATAAGGAGCTCTGGTAGCATAGTGGCTACGAATTGGGCTGCGAACCTTAAGGTCAGCGGTTCGAAACTACCAGCCGCTCCGCGGGAGAAAGATGAAGCTTTCTACTCCCGTAAAGATTTACACCCTCGGACACCCTGTACAAGGTTGCTATGGGTCGGAACCGACTCGACGGCACTTAACAACAACAACAACAACATCCATAAGTATAGGTCAAGTTTATCAAATTGTAGCAATTTATACATGTTTCCTTAACCAAAAAAAAAATTTTAACTTCCTCTAGTCGAGTTCAGTGTTTTACAAATGGCCTTCTCTGACTGTATATTCCTGCTACTTTATGCTTTTCTTCCTTTGGTTTCTTTTTCTTAAACATTTCTTGCCTACATAGCATTATCCAGTTTTCTTAGGCATTGATCAATGAGAGGTGTAACACCTAAGCATTTTTTACATTAAAAAATACATTATTTTAGTATGTAATTTAATATCAAGAATATGTTAGAGTAAGCCAGAAAAAAATGTACCCAGAAGCTAGTTTGTATCTATTTCATGATAATTTTATGTCTCCTTGATATATGAAGGTTTTTTACACTCTGGTAAGGACCAGCTTTTTGAGCTCTGACATTTGTTCATACTTGATGAATACCATGTGCACCAAGCAGTAGCTTCCTTGTTCCGTTTGCACTGAATGTGGCAAAACCATCATCAACGCTCCCCACGTACACATATGTTTAACACTTTTTATACTTGGTATTTTTAATTTTATGCTCTGTTTAAAATGCATTTATAATAAATGTTATAACTGACAATTTTAGAGTACATTATAACTTGCAAAGCAATTTCATTTCCATTAGTTAATTTTATTGTCCAACAGCCCTTGAGGTAGCTATTGTTAGCATTCCAATTTTATAGCTGAGGAAACATATGTCTGATACTCTCTTTTTGTTCATTCTTAATTATATGACTATTCTGTCTCTTGTCATTTTAAAAATCTGAGTTCATAAGAGAATGAGCTCTTTACTAATATGTGATTTCTGTAATTGCTTCCTCCTCTTTATAATTGTGGAAATTATATTTGCTTTAGTTTCTACTTCCCTTCTTTTCTCAGTTTGTTTCCTTCTTTGAAAATAGCCCTGAAGGGGCAGTGGTTAAGTACTTGGCTGATAAAGGAAGGCCAGTGGTATGAACCCACCAGCCACTTTGAGGAAGAAGAATGTGGCAGTCTGTTGCTCTAAAGATTATGGCCTTGGATACGCATGCTATAGGCTGTTCTACTCTGCCCCATAAGGTTGCTATGAGTCTGAATTGACCCAGTGGTTATGAGTGATGGGTTTTTTCCTTCTTGAGTCCAATAGCAGGATTGTTCCCTAGCTTTTTTTTTTTCCAGTTTTTATTGTGAACTATGATTTTTTACAAGGGAAAACATCGGTTTTACACTCATGGTTTCATTGCAGTGATTACAATCTTCTCCGAGCATCATCATTCAACATTATTTACTTGTATTCCCTCTGGTTTTTCTTTTGTTTTGGGAGTGGGGGATATACACAAAAACACACTCAGAAATATATAGTCATTTAAACAATCAAAGGGCACATTTTGCAAGCCTGCTTCCTGGCCGCCAACACACAGCCTTTCTCTATTCATGAGTGTAGAGTCCTCAGCTGCTCCCTCTCTCCATGTCCTCATCTTTGCCTCTGTCTCTGGTGTCGCTGCTTCTCTGGATAGGGTCCACATTCCACTTGTGCTCTTCTCTCTTGATGGTCCTAGGGTCCTCAGTTCCTAGATTGTAAGATTAACTACTTCCCCCTTTTTATTACAGAGCTTCTACCTTTACTCTTAATACAGTCGCAATTAGTCGTGATAACAGTTACTCACTGTTGAATCATAAAGAATCTTATCCCTGTATCTTTCCACCAGACCTGTCTAGGCAAGATGAAAATTATTCAGTGGTGACTCTACCTTCCCCCAAACACTCTTAAACTAAATTCCCTCTTGAAAACTTGTAATCCAATCACTTTATGCCTTTATAGCCCTTCCATATTAGGTAGCTAGTGTCTAAGTTGCCCATCCCTATCTACCCTGTATACAGAGGGGATAGGATTGATACTTGATGTAAAGTTTGCTTCCCTCTCAGTTGGTATTTTGAGCTGCTACATCCATAAGTGTAGGTCAAGTTCAGCTAATTGTAGTAATTTACGTTTGTTTTCTTAATCAGAAATTGTTTTTATCTTCCTCTAGTTGAGTTCTGATCATCAAGCCATTGAGGCTAGGTCGAATGGGCACTATCTACAAGTTTGGGCATTGTTGTGCGTCTCCCCTCACTTCATAACAGCTGGACGCTTCACTTTCAGCTCTAGTCCTCTGTTGTTCCCTAGCTGTTTGAAACTGCAAAGTAATAATAATGATATTTGCCTTATGCAGTGTTTTCAGTTTATCATATCTAATAATCTCATTTTATCTTCACAATACTCATCTGAGGTAAACAGTACAGGTATAAATTGCCTTTATTTTGTGGATTAAAATCCTGAACCAACAGAGTTTTAACTGTTGTCACATGGAACGGTTGCAGTCATGATTTGTTGAATATAAAACTGATGATCTCTGTAAACCTTCACTCAATTCACAATAAAAAGTTAGAAAATTTGCTTTCAATATGATTATACCAAGTTGTATATTCCTAACAACACAGAAATTTATCTATTTTCCCATATCATTTTACACTAACATTATTTTACAGAATTGATTATAATCAGAATTCTGTATGTGTTTTGGAAGAGAATGCTCAGAGGATATGACTGAGGTTTGTTTCTCTTTATTTTCGTCTAATGGGTAATTGAACATACGTTTTCTTACAGGACTGAATTTGCTCTGCAGGAAATCATGTCTTCTGGAGGTGTGGAAGATGATATCCCACAGGGAGAGAGGAAAACAGTTACAGATTTTTGTTATCTCCTGGATAAATCTAAGCAATTATTCAATGGATTAAGGTTAGTGAATTCTTGATGTTTTAAACTTTTCTCTAGTTCGATATTTATTTTTCTGTCTGATATCAGGTAAGTTTTTTAAACTTATGGATAGAATGCTGTATAAATATCAGTGCTAGAAATCGTCATGCTTTTTTTTCCCTCTGATACTATTCTTCATTCTTAGATGAAAAAACAATATGAAAGGAAGTCATTCAACAGGATATCTGTAAATAAATTTTAGTCTATCCGTCTTGCAAATCTTATGGGGCAGTTCAACCCTATCCTGTAGGGTTGCTCTGAGTAAAAATTGACTTGGCAGCAACCAGTTCATATGCATGGGATAATATAGAGCTGTTAAAAAGCTTTTGGTACAGATATAAATGAGCAGTTAAACATGGTAAATAATTAAGTGAAAAAAGCAAATATAAAATTGTTGTTGTTGTTAGGTGCCATCAAGTCAGTACCGACTCATAGCGACCCTATGCACAGCAGAATGAAACACTGCCCCGATCCTGTGCCAACCTCACTACTGTTGCCACGCTTGAGTTCATCAGTGCTGCCACTTGGCCAATCCATCTCATTGGGGGTCTTCCTCTTTTTCTCTGACCCTCGACCTTACCAAACATGATATCCTTCTCCAGCGACTATCCCTCCTGACAATATGTCTGAAGTGTGAGAGACGAAGTTTGTCCATCTTGGCCTTCAAGGAACACTCTGGCTCCACTTCTTCCAAAACAGCTCTATTAGTTCTTTTGGCAGCCTATGGCACTTTCAATATTCTCCTCTTCTACGGTCTTCCTTATTCACTGTCCAGCTTTCACATGCATATGAGGTTTTTGTGGAAAATACCATGGCTTGGGTCAGGCTCACCTTCGTCCTCAAGCTGACATCTTTGCATTCAACACTTTAAAAAGGTCTTGTGCAGCAGATTTGCCTAATGCAATATGTAGTTTGATTTCTTGACTGCTGCTTCCAGAAGTGTTGATAGTTGATCCAAGAAGAATGAAGGCTTTGACAACTTCAGTCTTTCCTCCATTGATAAGCATGTTGTTTATTGGTCCAGTGGTGAGGATTTTTGTTTTCTTTACATTGAGATGTAATCCATACCGAAGGCTGTGTTCTTTGATCTTCACCAATAAATGTTTTAAGTCCTCTGTACTTTCAGCAAGCAAGGTTATATCATGTGCATATCACAGGTTGTTAATAAGTCTTCCTCCAATCCTGATGCCACGTTTTTCTTCTTTGAACCCAGCTTCTTGGATTATTTGCTCAGCATACAGGTTGTATAAGTATGGTGAAAGAATACCACCTTGTTGCACACCTTTCTTAATTTGAAACCATTCAGTGTTCCCATGTTCTGTTCGAACAACTGCTTCTTGGTCCATGTACAGACTCCTCATGAGCACAGTTAAGTGTTCCGGAATACTGAAATATAAAATTAGTATATAAAAAAGAATAAATCAATCTGTTTTGGAAGAAATAACAGCCAGAATACTCCCTGGAAGCCAGGATGGCCAGACTTGGCCTCTCATACTTGGGACATACTATCAGGAAGGAACCATTCCCTGGAGAAGGATATCTATCATGTTTAGTAAAGTTGAGGGTTGGAGAAAAAGATGTAGACCACCAGCCAAATGGATTGGCACAGTGGCAGCAGCAATGGGCTCAGGTGTAGCAGTGATTGTGAGGTTGGCCCAGGACCGAGCTGTGTGTCGTTCTGTTGTGCATAGGGTCGCTATGAGTTGATACTGACTTGATAGCATCTAACAACAACAGTAAAATGTGTTTTATAATCCTGGGTTATCAAAAGTTCTGTATTAAGTTTATTATCTGTATTCTGTATTACCTTTAGAAGCTGTTTGCTTTAGTACTCAGATCTCTCTTTGGAGGAACTGATTTTATTCTATTGCCTGGTATATGTTTATTTTCTGTGCTTGTTGTAAATGAATGTATTGTCTGTTTAATATTAGTGATTGGAAAGGGATCAATTTATTTTTTGTTTCGGCATATCAGTGTTAGTATCTTTAGTGAACTGAAATTACAGTATGGTAATAGGTTGGAGGAGTCCTGGTGTATCACTGTAGGATAAACACTGGCTACTAATTGTAAGGTTGATGGTTCAAACCTACCAGCTCCTTCTCAGAAACCCTGTACAGGGTCACTGAGAGTCAGAATAGACTCAATGGCACTTAACAACAGTGGGTTGGAAGGGCAAAATAGCAATCTTCTCCGCACGACTTTGCCCGTTCATCTCTTCTGACAGTTTTTGAGCCTTCAGATATGTAAATTAAGTACCTCTGCTTTCAATTGTCCATACAGTTTTTTAAGCTTTTCTTTTGAAAGAGACAGTATTTCTTTTGGAATAACTTTTCCCTCTTATATCTGTGTTGTTCTACATAGACAAGATCATAGTGCTAATAGAACAAGGTATATATTGATGGTGGTCTTGGGCTAACATCAGAGCTGGGAAAGTGGTTTCAAATGGAAATCCAGACAGCATAATGTTCAGCGTTTTACTTTGAGTCGATCCCACGAGCATTCCTTTCATTGTTAGTGTTTATATTTTGGACTTTTCTTTTGTTTGTTTGTTTTTCTCCAATTCATGAAATAGTAATTAAACTGATTATTGAAGTCTAAGATACTTATAGAAAAACACCCTATTATAATTGTACTGCTTGGTGCATATTTACAGACTGATGACAACCATGTGACTCTTATTGAGATCAAGAAAGAAAATAGACAGCACCTCAGAAGCCTCACTTGGACCGTTTAAAACTATTTATGAACAGAATTAAAAGTGCATGGAAGCTTTATATTTTTCTTTATAATGTCCCACTTGGTGTATAATAAATTCCATTTTTACTTTTTGAATTATGTTTCTTTCTACCTTATATTAAATCTACTTTATCTAAATCATCAGAACCTTGAATATCTTAATAGAATATTTTTCTTATCTGAAAATGTTTCTAATAATATGTGCCTAATAAATTAGTACTTCTTTTCATTCATTGTGTAGGAAAACATTGCTTCAAGAGTAAGAAATGGATTAAATGAATGGTGTTTTGCTCAGAATAACTCTCACATGTAGTTATTGTAGTAATGAAGTGAGAATAATGTTAGAAATAGCCTTGAATACTGTCAGGAAATGATTAAAAGCCTAAGTACTTGCAGGATTCTAGTTTCCATGGTGACTCAGATTGTCAAGACAGAATGGAATACTTGGTGGGATTATGTAAGGCAGCATCTTGAGGCTGTATTTGAGAAACACAGCTGTGTGTCTATCAGTGATATCTGTAACATGTGGTACTTTGCAAAAACATGGCCTCTAAGTCTGTCGCTAAGTATTTGACATTAGAGGAGCAAATACACAAAGCCAAGACAAGGTTTACAGACCATAAAAAATTACCTTTTTCTATAAAGCAAAATGTAGTGGTCTTAAGTTAAAAGTAAGCACAGAAATTATTTTTTGATTGTTGTTAAGTACCATCGAGTTGGTTACAACTCGTAGCAATCCTAATGTTTCCAAGGAGCATCTGGTGGGTTTGAACTGTTGAGTTAGTGGTTTGCAGTCCAGTGCTGTTCCTACAATGCTATACCAGGATTATGCTGCCTGTATTCAAATAAAGAATAGAAGTATTTGCAATGTTTCCCTGGAGAACTTATGTTTAGGTTTCTAAATAGTATAACAAGGAGCTCTGGTAGCATAGTGGTTATGAATCGGGCTGCGAGCCGCAAGGTCAGCAGTTCGAAACTACCAGCTGTTCCGCAGGAAAAAGACGAGGCGTTCTGCTCCCGTAAAGATTTACAACCTCGGAAACTCTGTACAGGGTCACTGTGAGTCAGAACCGACTCCATGGCACACAACAACAACAACAACAAATAGTATAACAGATCGTAAGTTTTGTTCTATTGTCTCCTTCTCTCCTTATTCAGAAGCATATTCTCTTTATTCTGAAAATCAGCATTCTGCTAGAGGCCAACTTCTGCAAACAGTAAAAGCAAGGCATTTACATCCTAAACAGTTTTGTACAACCTTATGATAGCTTACTTTCATTTTGCATTGTTTAACACTCAGAAGAACTGAAGTTGCATTTGAAGTAGAGTGTCACCAGAGCACAGCAGATGTCTTGATTGCAGTGTATTAGTTTATTTTTTGTTAAGTGCTGTCGAGTTGATTCCAACCCATAGCGACCCCGTTTATAGGGCTTCTGAGGAGTAGATGGTGAGCCCGAACCACCGACTTTGCAGTTCAAACAGCTTTGCAGCCTTGCACATTAACCCATAGCGCCACACCAGGGCTGCTTTAATATGAAATACAACATAGTGGGTGACTTATAAAAACAGAAATGTATTGTTTCACAGTTCTGGAGGCTAGTGGTCTGAATTCAGATTTTCTGCAGGGTTATGTTCTCTCAAAAGGCTCTAGAGCAAGGGTGGGGAGCATCTGATCTGTGGGCTGTATAAGGCTCGCAAAATCATTTGGTCTGGCCCTGCCAAGGCAACCTCAGTTCCAGCCATCACATTGTTGTTAAGTGCTGTTGAGTTGATTCCGATTTATAGTGACCCTGTATCAGGTTTCCAAGGAAGGGCTGATGAGTTTGAACCACCAACCTTGTGATTCAAGCCTACCTTGCCGTCAAGTGGTTATCCTACAGTGCCACACCAGGACCCCTGGAAATGGATAGGGGTGAGTTTATTAAGTGTTTGAACAAATATAGACGACCAATTGATAAGTTTATAGTTTTGTATGGCCCGCAAATGATGTTATATATTTGGGCAGTAAAAGATTCTCCTCCCTGCTTCAGAGGAAGGTCCTTTCTTGACTTTCCTAGCACCTGGCTTGTGGATGCAGCAACATAACTCTCTTGTCTCTAGTCCCATTTTCTCTGTTGTGTGTGTGTGTGTCTTTTATAGGCTACCACTCAGGTTGGATTAGGACCTGCACTATTCCTGGATGACTTCAGTATAATTTAATTGATAACATCTTCAAACATCTAATTCCAAACAAGGTCGCTTTCATAGTTACCAAGAGTTAAGACTTCAACATAAATTTCTGGGAAACATAATCAATCTGTAAGACACAAACTAGAGAAGTGTTGACCAAAGAAAATTTAATGTCACCCATAAATATTTAAAAAAATTTTTTTAATTTAATGTCATCCATAAATAATTTAAAAATGTTTAGCAGTCACATCAAAAAATTAATTTTAACATGATAATGAACCCAATGTATCTAAAATCTTTTGTTTCAACATACAAAAATTATTAATAAGATATTTTACATTATTTTGAAAATACAATGACTGGTCCTGGTGTGGCACTGTGGGTTAATGCTCTGGACTATAAGGATGGTTTAAACCACAAGGTTGGTGGTTCAAGCTTACCAGCTGCCCCTCAGAACGCTATAACTGGTCTCTGTGAGTTGGAACCAACTTGATAGCACTTAATAACAATAATACTTTATACTTTAACTACATCAGTTCGGATTAACCACATTTCAGGTGGTTAATGGCTACTGTCCACCAATCATCTGTCAGTTTGTCGTGCTGTGGTGGCTTGGTTGTTTCTGTCACTCTGGAAACTCTGCTACTGGTATTTTTAAATACAGCAGGGTCACCCACAGAGGATAAGTTTCAGCTGATCTTCCAGACATTGACAGAATAGGAAAGAGAGACAGACTACTTTCAAATATTTAGTCACAGAAAACCTTACTAACAGCAGTGGAATACTGTGAGCACCAGAATATTCAACCATGATGTAAATCACCAACGTATTGTCAGATATAGTGCTGAAAGATGAGCCCCTCAGGCTGGAAGGCACTTGAAGTAAGACCAGGGAAGAACTGCCTCCTCAAAGTAGGGTTGACTGTAAGATGATAATAGAGTAAAACCTTCAGGAGCTTCATTTGCTGATGGGGCACAACTCAAAATGGGAGAAAGAGCTGTAAGCATTCATTAATAACCAGAATATGGAATGTACAAAATTGGAAACTCAAAAATAAAATGGAACACATAAACATCAATATCGTAGGCTGAAATGGACTGGTATTTGGCTATTTTGAATCTGACAACCACATGGTTTATGGTGCTGGGAACGACAAATTGAAGAGGAACAGCAACACATTCATCTTGAAAAAGAACATAGCAAGATCTGTCTGAAGTACAGCACTGTATGTGATAGGATAATACCTATATGCCTATAAGGAAAACCAGTTAATACCACTATTATTCAAGTTTACACACCAACCACTAAAGCTAGTGATGATGAAATTGATGAATTCTACCAGCTTTTCAGTCTGAAATTGATCTAATATGTAATCAAATGTATTGATAATTATTGGCGATTGCAATGCAAAGGTTGGAAATAAAGAGGATGGATTACTAGTCACAAAATATGGCTTTGGTGATAGAAATGATGCCAGAGACCACATGATAGAATTTTGCAAGACCAATAGTTTATTGTAAATACCTTCTTTAAACAATATAAAAGACCACTATATACATGGACCTCACTAGATGGAATACACAGAAATCATATTGACTATATCTATGGAAAGAGAAGGTGAAAAAGCTGCATATCATCAGCCAAAATAAGACCAGGGGCAGACTGTGGAACAGATCATCCATTGCTCATATGCAAGGTCAGGCTGAAGGTGAAGAAAATTAAAACAAGTTCACAAGAGCTAAAATATGACCTTGAACATATCCCACCTGAATTTAGAGACCATCTCAAGAACAGGTTTGATACGTTAGTCATTAGAGAATGAAGACCAGAAGAATTGAGGGATGATATCAAGAACATCATACAGGAAGAAAGCAAAAGGTCATTGAGAAGATAAGAAAGAAGGAAATGACTAAAATGAATGTCAGAAGAGACTCTGAAACTTGCTCTCTAGCTTAGAGATGCTAAAGAAAATGGAAGAAATGAGGAGGTAAAAGAAATGAACAGAAGGTTTCTAAGGTCAGCTTGAGAAGACAAAGTCAAATGTTGTAACGAAATTTGCAGAGATATGGACTTAAAAAAGCAAAAGGGAAGAATGCGTTCAGCATTTCTCAAGTTGAGGGCACTGAAGAAAAAAATTCAAGACTCAACTTGCAATACTGAAGGACTCTTGCACAAAATATTGAATGATGCAAAAATCATCAAAAGAAGATGGAAGGAGGAATATACAGAGTTACTGTACCAAA
>NW_006408532.1:2834419-2853939 GCF_000296735.1 Chrysochloris asiatica | reverse complement strand
ATCCTGTTTTTCTGCTTGTTCTCCTATCTTAGTGGTATTGAGAGATTTATCTTCCAGGTCACTACTTCTGGCTTCCATCTTCCATCTACTCCTTTGCCATTTCAGTGTTATTTGGACAATATCATTAATATTTCATGCAAGTAAAATCTTGCTAAACTTAATACAACAATGGCTGCAACCGTACATTGACAGAGAACTTCTGGAGGGTCAAGATGTATTGATCATTATTGGTTGGAATGCAAAGCTTGAAAAAAAGAAGTAGGATCAATAGTTGGGAAATATGGTCTTGGTGATAGAAACGATACATGATAGAATTTTGTAAGACCAGTAACTTCTTCATTGCAAGTACCTTTTTTAAACAAAATGAAAAGACAACTATACACATGAACCTTACTAGATGGAATACTAATATCAAACTGACTACATCTTTGGGTAGATACCATTGAAAAGCTAAACAAGACCAGAAGAGTTGCAGGATGACATCAAAAATATCACATTGATAGAAAGCAAAAGGTCATAAGAAGACAAGAAAGAAGAAAAAGAACAAAATAGATGTCAGAAGAGACTCTGAAATTTGCTCTCATCAGACACTAGAGGAAATGGAGGAAATGAGAAGCTAAAAGAGCTGAACAGAAAATCTCAAAGGTCAGCTCGTGAAGATAGAGTCAAGTATTATAATGAAATGTACAAAGTTGTTGAGTTACAAAACTAAAAGGAAACAACACATTCAGCATTTCGCAAGCGGAAAGAACTGAAGACAAGATTCAAGCCGCAACCTGCAATACTGAAGGACTCCAGGGTCAAAATATTGAATGATGCAGAAAGCTTCAAAAGAACATGAAAAGGATACACAGTCACTGTACCAAAAAGAAATAGTCAATGTTCAACCATTTCGAGAGGTAGCAGATGGTCAAGAGTCAATGGTAATGAAGAAAAATGTTTAAGATACAGTGAGGCAATGACAAAGAACAAGGCACCTGGAAGTTGTAGAGTACATACTGAAATCTCTCAACAGACTGATGCAGCCCTGGATACACTCACTCATCTATGCCAAGAAATTTTAGAAGTAGGATACCTCCCCACCATATTGGAAGAGATCCATATTTGTGCACATTCCAAGGAGAGGTGACCCAAAGGAATGAGAAATCATCAGACAGTATTAATATCACATGCAAGTAAAATATTGCTATAGATAATTTTTAAATGACTGAAACAGTACATTGACAGGGAACTACAAGAGGTTCAAGCTGGATTCAGATGAGGATGTGGAATTAGGGATGTCATTGTTAATGTCAGATGGATTTTGGCTAGAAGCATAGAATAGATGCCTACCTGTGCTTTATTGACTATGCAGGGATTTTCAGCTGGGGGTGATGACAACCTATGGATCACAGTGCAAAGAATGGGTATTGCGGAACACTTAACTGTGCTCTTGGAACCTGTTTATAGGCATAAAACCTGTGTAAAGAACCAAGAGTGCATAGTATGAAACAGAACAGTTGACTTCCCAACCCACAGAACAAGTAAAGCTCAGCTTCTTTTAGCAGGAGACTCACTTGAGGATTGGGGTGTCTCCAGTCACTTAATTGGTGAACTAGGTTTGCTGACCCACAGAGCTAGAAATGAGTGCCTTCGGGCTGATGCTTATAGCGATGTGTAGTGCACTTTGAGCATTCATCAGCCGTAACAGTGAAGAAGCCAGGCCAAGGGCTAGAGAGAGACTTACCTGTGGGCACAGCAGAGAAGAACTATCCTTACCAAGACCTGTATCCTGAGCAATTTCTGATCCTGTATGATAACCTGTTAACTTCCTTAATAAACCCCATATCTGTGAATATGTTGTCTGAATTCTGTGGACCCACTGCCATGAATTATTGAACCCAAATAAGAAGTAGAGAGTACTGTGGGAAGAATGATTGGTGCCATTTTCACACTGTGTAAACAAGAATGTGGAAACTGAGCAATGTGCTTCCTGACCAGAAACTTTATTCATTGGCCTTTCACTGCAACTTTGTTGGTGATAACAGCGTTCCAAGACCTGAGAGACCAAATGAACTGCTAGAAAAGGACTTTACTATTGTAGCATCAGAACTGAAGTTGGTTTTCTGTGTCATAGATAGATATGAGCACTGACTGAATTAGGGGTCAGAGAGTTTGAATTTTAATCCCGGCCTACAGTTTACTGATCACAATTTCCCACACAACCCATTTAAGTTCTCTCAGCAAAAGTTTAGCGTGTGTATGAGTACATGTTCATATACAACTAGATATTTTGGGAAAACCAAGCATTTAAGGATGCAACTAAGGAAAGGAAGCCCTTTCAAGAAAATTGTAAGACCCAAATTTTTAATTCTACAGAATTACAAGGTGAAGAAGCTAGGAACAGTGCTATTATGCCTTAGAGAGAGACTTAGAAGAATGAAGTGTACATTGGACTTGGATTTTAGCTATAAGTAGGCATCAACAGTCTCAGTTTATTACATTTTAGTAAATATGGATGGTTTGTAAAAACTTGAAAGGTACATTTTTAAACATCGCTGAGAATCAAGTTTGATTGTACTGCATTCTTCTTTATTCTCTGGACTTTTTATAGAGAGTTGAGGAGACAAAAATAGAAATTAGTGTTATGTTTTAACCATTGTTTTAATGACTTGGGAAAATATTATAAGCTGCCAATTTATGACATTGATGTTTTTGAAAAATGTGAAATATAAGGTCATTTCACTTACAGTGTAATTCATAGAACTCCATTTAATTTAATTATTGTTGTTGAGTGCCGTCGAGTCGGTTCCGACCCATAGCGACCCTGAACAGGGTTTCCGAGGGTGTAAGTCCTTACGGGAGTAGAAAGCCTCATCTTTCTCCTGCGGATCGGCTGGTAGTTTCGAACCGCTGACCTTAAGGTTCTCAGCCCGATTCGTAACCACTACGCTATATGGACCATTAATTCCCCATCTCTACTGATAGCGTAGTGGTTACTAATCCGGCTGCAAACCGCAAGGTCAGCAGTTCGAAACTACCAGCTGTTCCGCAGGAGAAAGATGAGGTGTTCTACTCCCGTCAAGATTTATAGCCTCGGAAACGCTGTACAGGGTCGCTATGGGTCAGAACTGACTCCACGGCACATAACAACAACAACAAATGATAGTAATAATGATCAAGTGACATATTCAGAGTTTAAAACCAGAATAAAGCTCTGAATAGTAAAGTTGTTGCTGTTGTTAGGTGCCATCGAGTTGGTACCGACTCATAACAACCTTGTATACAACAGAATGAAACACTACCCGGTCCTGCACCAACCTCACAATTGTTGCTACACCTAGAGCCCATTGCTACTGCCAGTGTACCAGTCCTTGAGGATCTTCTTCTTTTTATCTGACCCTCCACTTTAACAAACATGAATGATATCCTTCTATAGGAACTGCTCACTCCTGATCATATATCTGAAGTATGAGAGATAAAGTCTGACCATCCTGGCTTCCAAGGAGCACTTGTCTATACTTCTTCCAACACAGATCTGTTTGTTCTTTTGGCATTCCATGGTAATGTCAATATTCTCCTCCAACACCATAACTCAAATGTATCAATTTTTCTTCAGTCTTCCTTATTCACTGTCCAACTTTCACATACATATGAGGTTGTTAAAAATATCATGGCTTGGATCAGGCTTGTCCTCAAACCGCCATCTTAGCTCTTCAACAGTTTCAAGAGGTCTTATATAGCAGATTTACCTTGACTGCTGCTTCCACGAGTGTTGGTGGTTGATCTGAGCAAAAGGAAGTCTTTGACAATTTCAATCTTTTCTTCACTTATATGTCTGTTGTTTGGTCCAGTGGTGAGGATTTTTATTTTCTTTACATTGAGATGCAACCCATACTGAAGGCTGTGGTCTTTGATCTTCATCAATAAGTATTTTAAGTCCTCTTCACTTTCAGCAAGCAAGGTTTTATCATCTGCATATCATAGGTTGTTAATGAGTCTTCCTTCAATCCTCATGTGATGTTCTTCATATAATCCAGCTTCTTGTATTAGTTGATCAGCATACAGATTGAATAAATATGGTGAAAGAATACAACCCTGGCACACGCCTTTCCTAATTTTAACCATTCAATGTTCCTTGTTCTGTTTGAACAACTGCCTCTTGGTCTATGTACAGGTTCCTCATGAGCACAATTAAGTGTTTTGGAATTATCATACCCCATAATATTGTCCATAGCTTTTCATGATCTACACAATCTAAAGTCTTTGCTTAGTCAGTAAATCACAGATAAACATATTTCTGGTATTCTCTGCTTTCAGCCAAGATCCATCTAATGTCTGCATTGATATCCCTTGTTCTATGTCCTCTTTTGAATCTGGCTTGAATTTCTGGAGATCTCTGTTAATGTATGGTTATAGCCATACATTGTATTATCTGTATGAAATTTTACTTGCATGGGATATCAGTGATATTGTCCAATGATTTCCATATTCCATTGGATCACTTCTCTTTAGACTTGGCGTAAATACGATCTCTTCCAGTCAGTTGGCCAGGTATTGTTTTCCAAATTTCTTGGCATAGATGAGTGAGTGCCTCCAGTACCATATCAGTTTGTTGAAAGATTTCAATTTGTATTATGTCAGTTCCCAGTACCTTGTTCTTTGACAGTGCCTTATATGCACCTTGGACTTCTTCCTTCAGGATCACTGGTTCTTGGTCATATACTACCTCCTGAAAAGGTTGAATATTGAACATTTCTTTTTGGTACAGTGACTGTGTATTCCTTCCATCTTTTGATGCTTTCTGCATCATTCAATATTTTGTCCTTAGAATCCTTCAGTATTTCAAGTTGAGGTTTGAACTTTTTCTCAGTTCCCTCAGCTTGAGATGCTGAGCGCGCTCTTCCCTTACGGTTTTCTAATTCCAGGTCTTTACACATATCGTTATAATATTTGAGTTTGTCTTCTCGAGTTGACCTTTGACATTTTCTGTTTAGCTCTTGTACATCCTCATTTCTTCCATTTGCCTTAGCATCTCTAAAACCCTTTATAAACTTACCCCTCAGTATGGTACTATAAGATAAGCAATGGGGAAGCAAAACTAGTAAAGCCAGTATGTATATGTATGTAAGTATATATAGAAAGAATGAGAGTTGTTTTTGTTGAGTACTCTTTAGTCAGTTCCAACTCATAGCGACCCTGTATGGTTTTCCAAGGAACAGCTGGTATATTTGAACCACTGGCATTATAATTCAAACTGACGTTATGGACCTTTGCTTATCCTACAGTGCCGTACCAAAGAGTGGTTTATGTCAAGGAAATGTCTCATATAGTTGTACAAGTGGGTAAGTCCCATGTTTGTTGGTTAGATGTCAGGCAGTAGGCCTTTGATTCATGTAATAGCAGGGCTGATGAACAAGATTGGTAGGTCAGTCGGCAGGCAGGATGGCAGGTCAGACAGGTAAGATGATCAGTTGCTAAAGACTCATGATCAGCAGGCAATAGAACAAGCAACTGGCTTCAGTCTAAAGAACTGAATGCTGGATGATTTGCCAGATACATAATCCAGACCTAGTACATAGCATGCAAGCTTTGCCTGAGTGTTTAATATATTGGATGTAGGCCACACCCCCAAGGAAAATATTAGTTCAAATGATTGTTTGCGCATATCAGATCTCATCATGGAGGATTACTATACTTTAAATGCCAAACCACAGAATATGCCCAGTCATGTTGACATAAATCTATCGCACATTAACCAACAGAGTTGATAGCTATAAATCAGAAAAGGCTTGCAGATTACAACTTTATAGAAACCTTCTTTTTTTTTTTAGCCTATTAGATTGTATCTTAATTTTTTTTTTTTCTTCCACTGCTTATCAGTCAGTTTGTCATACTGTGGTGGTTTACCTGTTACTGTTATGCTAGAGGTATTAAATAGCAGCAGGGTAGACAGGTATCAGTGAAGCTTCTAGACTAACAGACACTAGTAAGAAAGAGGCAGGCTACTTCTGAATTATCAGCCACTGAAAATCTTTTGAATATCAGGAGAATATTGTCAAATATAGTGCCAGAAGATGAGCCCCTCAGGTTGGAAGACACTCAAAATTTGACAGGGGAAGAGCTGCCTTCTCAAAGTACAGTTGACCATTATGATATGAATAGAGTAAAGCTTTCAGAACCTTCATTTGTTGATGGGGCACAACTCAAAATGAGGAGAAACAACTACAAACATCCATTAATCATTGGAACAAGGTATTTACAAAGTATGAATCTAGGAAAATTGGAAGTTGTCAAAAATAAAATGGAACACATAAAGATGAATATTCTAGTTATTAGTAAGCTGAAATGAACTGGTATTGGCCATTTTGAATCAAACAGTTATGGTTTACTATGCCAGGAATATGCAAGAGGAATGGCATCACATATATTGTCAAAAATGACACTTCAAGATCTATGTTGAAGTACAAGGTTGTCTATAATAGGATAATAAGCGCGTGCCTACAAGCAAGACAAGTTAATACCACTGTTATTCAAATTTATGCACCAGCCTCTTAAGCCAGTGATGATAAAATTGAAGAATTCTGTTAACTTCTCCAGTCTGAAATTGATCAAACATGCAAAAAAGTTTGTGCGTTGATAATTACTAGTGATTGGAATACAAAGGTAGGAAAAAGAAGAAGGATTAGTAGTTGGAAAATATGTCCTTGGTGAAAGAAATGATGCTTAAGATAAACAAATAGAGAGGGGGAAAAAAAGCAGAAGAACAATTTAAAAGTACAAATATGACAGTTTGAGATTTTTCTTGGTTAAGTTAATGTTGTCATTTCATTTTTTTAGCTGAGATCTTGACTTAACCAGAAATTAGTTTTTCCTTATCTTTACCATTCTATAATAGTTTTTTGTTTTGTTTTGTTTTTTAGTAACCATTTCAAAACAGAAATATTACTGTTTTCTGCATGATTCCTGCAGAGCAGACTGTTTTACTGGGCATAAAAAAAAGATAATATAGGCAGAGTATAAAGAATATAAAACTAATTACCTTGAGTAAGTAAAAAATACAAAGAAAATTGCTCAGTTAAATGTGTTCTCTCTTTTGCTGTTCTTGAAAACCTTGTCTAACTATTCCTATATGAACAAACCCAGGCAGGCAAGTACAGAACCCACAAGGGAGCTTCAGAAAGTTTGTGGGAAACTGGAATTAAGAAATAATGTAATTTCCCCAGCAACTTTTTGAAGCCCCCTTGTATGAGGAGGCCAGTGATCACCAGCTATTCTCATTTACCTTAGAGAGTCTGAGTAAGACTAGCTGAATCAGCTCAAATTGCCAGCCTACAAAAGTGCAAGTAATAATTGGTTTTTGTTTTTAGCTGCTGAGTTTTGAAGTGCTTTGTTATGCAGCAAAAAGTAAATGATAAAATCTCCCACTTTTAGAAAATTAGTACCTGCCCTTCTTCTATACACTGCTTTATAATATAGACAGACCACTTCTGAAAAACATTGTAATAAGAAATGTGTAGGGAAGGAAATATTGTCACTGATACAGTCTGTATACCGAGAGGTATAAAGTCCACCAGTAAAACATTATTGCTTGAGACAGAGAAGAAGAATTTTCTGGCAATCTATACCTTGGTTCAGTGTGTCTGAAAATCAGGTTTCAGAGATATGTGAAGATCCCATCTTTATCCAGCTGATCTGGTACTAGATTTATAAAACTGTTCAACTCTTAAGGGGTATGCTAATAATGACAATCTCTGTGTAGATGTGAGAAAGGGATTTAATTTTTCCTTCCTTCTCTGCCAAGAGACCTACATACACTTTAAAGGATAGTTTTCAAACATAGAACCAGAGTAGATCATATCTTGTTCTAGTAAGGATGAGTCAAGTCCACAAGTGGGCTTATTCAAAAACCAAAAAAAGTACTCTTCCCCTGTCATGCACACACACAACAGAGAATAAACACAACTTTCTCAAGACCTGTTACTGTTGTTGCTGTGAAGTGCTGTCGAGTTGATTCCAACCCATAGCGACCCTGTATAGGGTTTCCAGGGAGCAGCTAGTGAGCTTGAACCACTGACACTGCAGCTCAAATGACTCTGCAGTCTGGTGCATTAACCCACAGAGCCACACCAGGACTCGCTCCTCAAGACCTAGACCTCTGAAAATTACCTATAGCAGAAATATTAAGGAAATTTGGGAAAATTTATTCCTTCTACAGTAAAATGCCACAGATCATGGCTTCTATGAATAGGTCATAAGATCATAAAGAGAAAATAGGTAAAGATGAAATGGCAAGAAATGCTCTCAGGAAGCCAAAAATGCAGTGTTTCTAAGGTACTAGTCTGATTCTTTTGTCTTTGAAGTTTGCTCTTCCTGTTTGAATTTCCCAAAGTGCGGTCATTTTTTGAGACATGTTCTGTCTTTTCTAGAATTAATTACTTGTACTTTAAGGAGCTCTGGTAGCATAGTGGTTACGAATCTGGCTGCTAACCTCAAGGTTGGTAGTTCGAAACTACTAGCTGTTCCATGGAAGAAAGATGAGGCTTTCTGCTCTCGTAAAGATTTACAGCCTCAAAAACCCTGTAGAGGGTCACTGAGTCGGAACTGACTCCACGGCACATAACAACAAGGTAACCTACTTAAAGGCTTTAACACAGAGTTTTTGCCACAAGTATGAGGCTGAGTCCTAGTAGTTTTTAGGTGTATCTTTTATAGTTGTTTTGTGCCATTGAGTCTGTTCTGACTCACATTGACTATGTATCATGTTTCCTAGAGTGGCTGGTGGGGTTGGACTGCTGATGTTGCAGTTAGCTATCCAGTGCTTATTCTACAGCACCACTCCATACATCATGGGTTCATGTTTTACAGTTGGGCATTAGAAATTGTTGTGCCTTTCAATTCTGAAAATTCTGTAATTCTGCTGGGTCAGTTAAATTCAAGGCAGAGAGGTCAGCTCAGAATGTTATAGTCAGTTTTTTGGGATACCTATGGGGTAATCTTGATAGATTTTCTCAAAGGTCACAGGATGATCTTGGGGACTTCTTATAAAGAAGTTTTAAGAAAATTGATTACTGCATTGGTGAGAAAAAGGCCAGGAAAGTTATGTCTAAGAATTTTCATCACAACAGTGCACCTGCTCATTCTTCAAATTTATCAAGGGCTGTCCTATGAGAACTCCTTTGGGAAACCTTACCCCATCCATCGTAAACCCTGATCTTACTTCTTCAGACTTCTTTTTGCTCCCCAAACTCCACATTTAAAAAGGAACACAGTTTGAGTCTCTCGAGGATGCAAAACTGCCATTTTGACATGGTGTAAATCAAAGAGTGCAGAGTTCTTTTGGGAATGGTTGTAGTTGTTAAGTGCCATTGAGTTAGTTCTGACTCATAGAGACCCAGTATAGAGTTTCTGAGGATTGATTGGTGAATTTAAGCCGCCAACTCTGTGGTTCAAACTGAACTTGTGGTCCTATGCTTCTCCTACAGCGCCACACCAGAAGGGTTACAAAGATGGAAACACAGCCTTTAAAAGGGTGAAGACCTAGATAGTGGTGATGTTGGGAAATAGTTTAGCTTCACATTTTGATATTTTTGTTTAATAAAGGTTTTTATTATTTTGTGGCAATACTGTTTGACTTACCCTTATAATTTAGGTGTTTTTATAGCAGTAACCCTGAAAAAGGGATTGTTGTAACAAGTAACACCAATATTTTTGTGCTGTTCTCCAGTAAAGATTTATTTCTAGCTTGAATGATAGCTGCAAGTTGGCTACAGTTCTATAGGTCCCTTAAATCTGTGTTACTATGAGTTTTAGTATGGCAATATAAGATAAGCATTGGACTGTTAACCACAAGGTCAGCAGTTCAAACCCACTATTGCTCCTCCAAAACCCTATGCAGGGTTGCTATGAATTGGAAATGATTCAACAGTACTTAACAACAACTATGGGTTCTAGACTGCGGAGCAAACCTATGGTCATAGGTTAAATGGAAAAGTGAAAACATGTAACAACGTCTCTTAGATCTCTTTACATGTAGTGTGGGGAATTTTCAGTCACATTTCTTTTACCAAAGCAAGTTGTATGGTCAAACCGAATGTTATTAGGGTAGGGAATTAGTTGTCTTACAAGGCATATACTTTAATTCACAAATCCTAAGGACCGGGAATGTATATTTATCTTATTGAGAGGGAATAAAATAGTTGAGAATACAATACAGTTTAGGGAATATTCCCTAAGCTGTATTTTCCACACTGCAGACTTCTGAGTTGAAGATAAACATTTGAAAGCTAACCCTATAGGTGAGTTTGAATAAATTGAATTGGGGAAAGAGAAGAGAGTGATAGAAACCTGCTGAGAGAGAAGAGGGGAAGTTTAGCAAAGAACTGGACTCTTGCTACAGAAAAATTTCTATTCCAACCATTAGGGCATTAAAAAAAAAAACACCTCAAATGCATATGCTTTAAATCTATTCAGTTACCATCGCAAGATACAATTACCAACTAGCATCAGAAATTTATTGATATATATTTATTTGTCGTTACAGAGACTTGCCACAGTATGGACAGAAGCAGTGGCAGTCTTATTTTGGAAGAACTTTTGATGTCTATACCAAACTCTGGAAGTTTCAGCAGCAGCATCGGTAAAGCATTTTATAGTTAAAGGAGAATAAAGGGCCCCTGTTATGTTACTCACAGTTTTCATCTTTACTACCTCTGCTTTTTTTCTTCTTGGTGCTTTAAAAATAATATATTTAGTCTGTGTGATCAAAATGAAAACAAATGGGTCTATTTATTTAAGATTTTTAAATGTTTTTAACTGGATGATGCCCACCTGCCATTAACAACTGCTCTGACTCAGGTGATATCAGAGGGTCCTAGGCAAATAGGAGAAAAATGTCAAACAAAAATTCAAATTCACGAAAAAGACCAGACTTAGTGATCTGACAGAGATTGGAGGAAACTGTGAAGCCATGGCTTTAAGACACCCATCAGACCTGGAACTGATGGCATTCCTGGAGACCACATTTCACCTAAACAGTAGACAGGCTCATAACAAAGAGTATCACCTGGGAGGAACATAGTCTTTAGAAGAATCAGCCATCTGAAATCAAAAGGACAACATTGTCCCAAATGCAAACATGAGAAGGCAAAAAGGGGTAGAAATTTCAGATGAAACGAACCAGGGAACCCCGGGTAGAAATGGGTTCACCCTGGGTAATGCAATCCATGTCATAGAACATTTTATATACAAACTACCTAATGGGAAACTCTCCAGCCATCCCTAAGAAATCCTATACAGGATTGCTGTGGGTCAGAACTGACTCAACAGCACTTATCAACAACAAATGGGAAACTGGTTTGCTCTGTAAACTTTTATCTAAGATACAGTTTTTTAAAATCTTTAAAAATGTTCTTAACTGAGTTTTTTGGTAAGACATATGGTAGTATATCTAAAATAGTTCAGATGAACTCCAACACAGGTGGGATGATTCATACTTTCATTCTAAAATAGGTGGTGTTTATTGGGCAAAGTTTTTTGAGAGGTTTTGCTTTACATTTTCATGAGAATAGCTCAGAGGAGTCTCTCTTTATATTTCTACTTACTGTAAATAGACTTTTAATTAATGTTTTTTAAACTAAATTGAATGATTATTTTGAAGTGTTATGAAAAATTCATTAGCTTTTCTGAGTTGGATGGTATTTTATCTTATAAATGTACAAGATTGGTTTTATTTTTGAAATGTGTAGTCTCTTATTTCTATTTCTTATCTCCTATACAAACAGACAAGTCCTGGATAATCGGTATGGCTTGAAGCGATGGCAAATAGGGGAAATTGCTTCCAAGATTGGGCAGCTCTACTACCATTATTAGTAAGTGAATTGCACATGGAAAGATAAAGTGTAGTCCTGTTTACAACACAGGCTTTTGGATCGTAGGTAGTTAGTATGCTCGCCTCTTAAAAGGGGCAATAGTTGAGTTACAAATGAAACTCGAATACTTAAGAACAGATTGAACATTTCGAAATGACCTTTCTTCATTAACATTATTTACTTCAAAAACTAACTTTCTAAGCAGTTCGTCTTGTCAGACTTATTTCTCGTGTAACTTAAAAGAATTTGATTTTAGTTTTTAGATAGATGATTAATACTAACTGGATTTACAGATTTGTGGGTTCACTTAAATCTTAATAATATGCATAGACATAACGTGTATATAAATGAGTGGTTTTCAATAAGGTATTTTAAAAAACTCATCTTAAAAGCAAAAGAAAAATTATAATAGTAAGACGTACCTAAAAGATAGCATGGGGTGAATAAAGAGAGTTTTGTTAGCTGATTTTGTCCTCAGAACAATAACATCTACATAGTACCACCATAAGACAAGGGAAGAAGAGGACTCCTTTTAGGACTCTAATTTCTTTATCATTAAGTAATGCCATATATATAAGAAAATTATTTGGACAATTTGTAATTTAACAGGATAGAAAATTTATTCATTTTCCTAGATATTTTTCTTTTAGTATGCTATCCGGAATTCCCACCACTAAAATCATTTATAAAATTAGAAATGTTAATAGGGAACTTAACTTATCAATGTCCCTTAAAGATTTATGTGGGTTAGTCTCTTTGTAGGTTCTCTGAATAAAGCTAGGTAAATTGGCCTAAGGAAAAGTGACTATGTGTGAATTTGGTGACGGTTATGAAAGGTCTGGTCCTGGGTGAGTAAAATCTAACTGAGTGGAATGTTGTTTGGCGAGTACCTTTAAAGAATTAGTACACAGCCACTCATTTTTCAGCATGGTTAGGTTCAGCAGAGTAGGTTTTCAATGCAAAAATTGACTTTATGCAAAAATGTAAGATGACTGTATCAGATCACAAAATGGAAGGAAAATGACTGTGTCATTATAAATCTGCCAAATCGCATCATTACATAACTATCAAACCACTGAGATTTGTGAAAGCCAGGTTCCCACATGACCTTAACCATCATAGCCTACATTGCTCTTGCCTCACACCTTGGAGTTCATTACCACCAGATGTGTGTCATTATGTGCACAATCGTCAGATTGTAGATCTTTGTACCAAAGAGTAAGCTCCCAACTGCTGACCAAAAATTCTGCAGTTCGAAACCACTGTAAATGCAAAATGTCAGATAACGAGATCGTCAATAAAAAAAGTGAAGAGTGGGTATACTTGAATACTATATGTTGACATCAAAAAGGCTTAAAAGCAGTAGAAAGGCTTTTTTAAAAAATCACTATTAATAAATTTACATATTTTAGAAGTTGATATGATTATTGCTTTGCTGATTCCAATTTAGGATGGTCATTCTTGACCTTTCATATAGAGAAGTGGAATCTTTTCATGGTGAAGAGTTTGAGACACTTGCAAATTTAAAGTTGATTGTTTTTTTTCTTATAGCCTACGTACCTCTGAGACCAGCTATCTGAATGAGGCCTTCTCCTTTTATTCTGCAATCAGACAGAGATCATATTATTCTCAAGTCAATAAAGAGGACAGGTATGCACCTATTATGTTTTTAGAAAGGTGAGGATAAGACACTCAAAATCTTTAGTTATTGAAAAATTATAACTTTTGTTTGTTTAACAGGCTTTATTGTGTGCCTACTATGTATGAAGGAGCTCTGGTAGCATAGTGGTTACGAATCAGACTGTGAACCTCACGGTCAGTAGTTCAAAACTACCAGCTGTTACACGGGAGAAAGATGAGGTTTTCTGCTCCCGTAAAGATTTACAGCCTCGGAAACCCTGTACAGGGTCGCTATGAGTCGGAACTGACTCCACAGCACATCACAACAACAACAACTATGTACGAATCAGGCTTCTAATCTCACCGTCAGCAGTTCGAAACTACCAGCTGTTACACGGGAGAAAGATGAGGCTTTCTGCTCCAGTAAAGATTTACAGCCTCGGAAACCCTGTACAGGGTCGCTATGAGTTGGAACCGACTCCACAGCACATAACAACAACTATGTATTAGAACTATTGGTATGGCATTGTAGGATAACCACTGGACTGCTAAGCGCACCCCTCACACCTGTTCTTCAGGAACCCTATACAAAGATCCCTGTGAGTTGGAACCAACTTGATGGCACTTAACAAAACAACTAAGCCTACTTGAGCAATTATACAAAGATACAAAATTACATAAAAGCAATAAATATTATAGATGTTGTACTAGATGTCATAGTACCTGAGAAGAGTCAGAACAAAAAGGAGAGCTTGGATTTTTTTATGAGAATTCTGTCACATAAGGCTTCATAGAAAAGAAACTTCTCCAAAGTAAGACTTAGTTAATAGCCTTTGTTCTTTTAGCCTATGCTTGACTTAATTTTAATTCATAAACATTCAAAAGCCTATTAAAAACTGTTGTGTGGGACAAGAGAGAAGACTAGTAATGTTATTTGAACTTTCTTTTATTTACCCAATACTGTTTTGTAGTCGCTCTCCTCTTGAAAAAAATGAATCATGAAATTTATTCATTTCCAATGGAAATCTATTGAGCATTTATTGTATCTGACACTGTGTTAGATGCTTTTATATAGTAGAAGAAGATATGAAAGATAAAGATGTGCTCTTTTCTTTTCAAAAACTAACCTAATTGGGGTTAGAAATATTTTGAACTTACTGGCAGATTATGATGTTGATAGTTAGTTCCAAATGAGGATGGAACTATTGTGAAAAGTTTGGCATCTTTTTCTGTTCAGATGGAATCTTCTTAAGACTATTGCTAACATTCCAAGAATTGTTGTAAGAGAAAGTTGAGGCATAGATCTGAATTTTATCTTTATCTCCAGCAACAGTACTCACATTTATAGTCTTTCTTAGCAATGGAAGAAAACACAATTTTGACATGTTTTTCCAGAGAACACTTTGTGGTTCACTATCATAAACCTTTTAACTAAGCTGCAACAATTCAGGAAAGCCCCACTTTTGTAAATCCCTTCTTTACCTTGTATATCTTGTTTAAACATGTCTAGAGGGATTTTCTCTGATACAAATAAGGCATGTAGTTGCTGAATTCTACATTTTCCATTTTGGTACCTTTTTGTTGTCACCTTGCTTCAGTCTTCTATCAGTTGTGTAAATGCCATCAGTTATTTTCCCTTCAGGTTTGCTTTTGGTTTGCTTCACACACTTTTCCTACAGATATATTTCATTCAGCCCTAGTTTTTTGTTTCCACACATGTTGTACAGTTTGTCTTACTTCTTGATGAGATAAATTGTGTCTCTAAACAATGAAAAATAACTTGTTTATACTTTATCAACATTAGAGATGCAATAAGCAGAGTACTATTTTAAGCAATAGCAAAATATATAATTTAGCTTTCCATATTTTCTAGTTTGACAATGGAAGAATTGGCCTTGAGCCCCTTAGTTTAAAAGTCACGTTTGATTTATTAAAATAGTTTTATGCTTTAATAACAAACATCACATATTAATTGTTTTCCTGTGCTGGCTGTTAGAACAGGGCAGATTAACAAAGGAAGGATTCTTTGGGATAGGATGGCAAAATATTTTGCCTTGGGCTACTACACCTGGTCAGAATTGTTCTTGTTAAGTGCCCTTAAGTCATTTTCTACTCTTAGTGACTTTATGTGGGATTTCTGAGGAGTAGCTGGTGGGTTTGAACCACCTGTATATTTAGTAGCAGTTCAGTTCTCATCCTACAATGGCACACCAGGTCAGATTTAGATATAGAGAAAGTGAAGTTTCTAACTACACAATAGGTGGGTTGGGTGGGTGGGTGTGGAGGGGATGTTTGTAGTACACCGCCTGGAAGGAAAAGTTTTCCCAGTTAAAGACTCAGTGTCTTACAAGCAGTGTGCCTGGCTGTTGGCCAAGGCTGATAATGTAATGTACCAAACATTCATGAAGAGAATTCTGATATCAAGTTTGGTGGTGATAGTTTTGAAGATTTTTATTATAGTGGGAAATGTGAATCAAAAATTCAAATCCTTGGCACTTTGTAACAGAATTAATGATGCTTAGGAGAATTTGGTGTGTGCCTTTCCAATGAGGTTCATGAGCTGAGTTTTTCTTCTGCATTTTGATATAGAGTTAACCAATAGCCTGAGAGCTGTGGTTTGGGTTTTCAAGCTTGATTGATATAGTCTTTCTTGTATTTGAATGGATAGCATTGATGGATTTCATCAGTGCTTTGCTTCAGTTTAGTAGTGGTTTCCAAAATAAATACATCCATCTACTTCTGTTTATTTAGTACACATGCCAATTATACTGGGGATAAGAATGGCAAAATTTCAGTAAATATAAAACCTGCATGCTCCTTATATTGTGTCCTTTATTTTTGTAGAAATTCCATGAAACATGATAAAATATTTAGAAAGAAATAAAATGCATGTAGTCTCAGGGAACACTGTGGTCAATTGGCAGAACATAGTCCACAAAGACAATGTTATACATCTACTTTGGTGAGTAGCGTCTGGGATCTTAAAAGCTCATGAGTGGCCAAAAGTTACTGGTCTCTCCATTTGTGTAGTACAAATAAGAGTGATAAGAATTGAAGAAGCTTGGAATCAGTTAGTCCAAGGGACTAATAGAACATGTGGACATCAGTCTCTGTGACTCTGAGACTAGAAGAACTAGATAGTGCTCTGCTCTCACTACCAATTACACTGAAAGGGATCACATTAGAAGGTCCCGGATAGAATGGCAGGATATATGGAAAAAAACACAAAATTATTTTTCAAAAAAAGACTGGGCTTCGTCTTTAGCCTATAACTGATTGGAATACCTAAAAGGAGTTCTAGAACTTGTCCAGTGAAATAGGCCTCTTACAGAGACTTTGCAGTGTGTAGAAGCTTAGGTGGAATCCTGAGCCTCATCCAGAACCTTCTGAGGTGGGACATTCCCACTAGAAAGGACAAGCAGACCAGCCTGGAACAGCTAGAGCAACAGAAGATACATCTTCAAAGAAAGATCAGCATGAAAAACCCAAAACAAAAATGGCAGTATGATTGGCTACTACAAGAAGAAGTAAGTTGTTTGCTGGGGAGCCTTCAAAGCAAGTAATCAAGTTCCTTTAGGACAAACCCCCTCTAAGATTGAAACTCAAGGGAACACATGAGCAGCCATGTTAAGATTGCTGGTGACAATGTTGGTCAACTGGTGAGTGGAAGAGGGGAAAAGGTAGCAATGAGTTCATCCACGTTCCATAGACTCCCATTGACCTGGAGATGAGAGAGAGAAGAGGAAGCGCTGGTTGTTATGAAGTGCAGTGATGCCTGGGAACTCCTGAGCCCATGGACAAGGAAATAGCTTTGGAGGGCTAGAGCTGAGAGTGAAATATCCAGCTGATATGAAGTGAGGGGACACGCAAAGAATGCCCAAACTTGCAGATTGTACCCATTTGACCTAGCCTCAATGGCTTGATAATCAGAACTTGACTAGAGGAATATAAAAGAATAATAATTTTTTGATAAAGGAAACAACTGTAAATTGCTACAATTTGATGAACTTGACCTATACATATGGTTGTAGTAGCTCAAAATACCAACTGAGAGGGAAGGAGTCTTTACATCAAGTATCAGTGCTAGCCCCTCTATACACAAGGTAGATAGAGACGAGCAACTTAGACATTGGCTACTTAAAATGAGGGAGTGATTAAGGCACAAAGTGAGTGGCTTGCAAGTTTTCAAGAGGAAGTTTAGTTTAAGAGTGTGTGGAGGAAGATAGAGTCCTCACTGAATAGTTTTCATCTTGTCAAGATGGGCCTGGTGAGAAGAGATGGGGATAAGATTCTTATTATTCAGTAGTGAGTAATTGTTATCATGACTAATTGCAACTGTCACAACTGTAAGGATAGAAGTTTTGTGGCAGAAATGGGGGACTAGTTAATCTTATAGTACAGAAAGAGAGGACCCTAGGACCATCAGGGGAGAGGAGCTCAAGTGGAGTGCGGGCCCCCATCCAGAGAAGCAGCGACACCAGAGATGAAGACATGGAGAGAGGGAGCAGCTGAGGACTCTAGACTCATGGAAAGAGAGGGACTGAGAGCTGGCAGCCAGGAGGCAGGCTTGCAGAATGTGCCCTTTGGTTGTTTAAATTATTATATATTCCTGAGTGTTTTTGTGTACACCACCATACCCTCACCTGCCCCCCCCCAAAAAAAAAAAAAACAACAGAGGGAATGGAAACAAATATTGTTACATGATGATGCACGGAGGAGATTGTAATCATTGCAATGAAGCTATGATGTAAAGCCGATGTTCTCCCATATAAACTATCACTCAGTTCAAAAAAAGAAAAAGAAAAGAAAAGATTGGGTTTACTGGTCAGAAAGAGACCGGAGGAACCTGAGATTATGGCCCTTAAACACTCTGGAAAGGAACTCACCCTTGTGTCCCAGCTTTCAGCCAAGCAGTAGATGGGCATACAGTTGGGACAGCAACACTAGTAAGGTATGCTCACTGTTAATGACAGAATGATCAATTATTCAAAATCAAAAGGGCAACTTTTACATAAGGACAGAGTTGAGAAGGAATGGGAAACTGGGTGGAACCATAGGAAGAAAGTGGGATAACTGTTGTATGGAGGGGAATGCAATCACTGAGAAGAAACAAAGTGTATGATTTGTTGAGTGTAAAACTGAGAGCTTGTCTATAAACCTTCACTCAATTCAAAATAAAAAGTTTTTAAAAAAATATAAAAAAAGTATGTTACCAGTAGTCATATGTCTGTCATATACCACATGTAATTCATTTCCAAATCCTCTTGTTTCCTTCCTTTAAAATAAATCTGCTATCTGTCTACCTCTCACTACTTTCAGTACCACTTCCGTTATATAGGCCACTGTTCTTCCCTACCTGAACATTACAGTAGCCTTCTTCTGGTCTCCCTTCTTCTACTCTTGTTCTTGCTATGCTCTATTCTCAACAAAGCCTGTAGAATTTCCTATCTTGTTATTCTTCTTTCAAAACTCTCAGTTCTCTGTCTCACGCAGATCGTAGAAATAAGTCTTGAGCTTGAAGACATATGAAAAGCAAAGAACAAAAGTTTGAAAAGCAGAGAACAAAAGTTAACCTCAGAGAAAATATCAACTAGTTCAACTTACATGTAATTTACATGTAATTGGAATCCCAGAAGAAGATAATATTTGGGACGAAAGCCTACATATTTGAAGAAAAGTTGCTGAAATTTTCTCAAAATTGAAGAAAAATACTAACTTTTTCTGACTGTTAGATCTTTCAAGATGAGGACCATGTCTACAGAATATTTGTCACTTAGTCTATTGCCTGTCACGTCTAAGTTCTAAATAGATACTTAATGAATGAATGAATAAACAAGTTAACTGATGAATGAATCATTAAAAATAAATGTGTTAACAAAAAAAGCAAAAAACCTAAATTGTTAGACTTTCAGTATGTTGGTGGACTAGGCAGATACACTACAGGGACCCACCACAAATAAGATGGTGATGGTCGTAGTGATGAGCTGTGGAGTTGGTTCTGACTCATAGTGACACTGTACAGGGTTTCTGAGGCTGTAAATCTTTATAGAA
>NW_006408532.1:2773470-2833489 GCF_000296735.1 Chrysochloris asiatica | reverse complement strand
TAAATGTAAAACCTAGAACTGTGCAGATTATCTCTGAAAAAATAGAGGGTCTGATACATGGCATAAATACACTATCAAACATAATTGAAAACACACAATCAGAAAGCAAAATAGTTGATTTAGGACCTCCTTAAAAATTAGACACTTAAGTGCATCAAAGAATTCCACCAGGAGAGTAAAAAGAGAATCCACAGACTGGGAAAAAATGTTTGGCAAAGACCTATTACAAGGGAATACTCTCCAAAATTTACAAAACACTTCAACACCTCAACAAGAAGACAAATAATCCAAGTAAAAAATGTACAGAGGGTATGAAAAGACACAACACCAAGGAAGATATTTAGATAGTCAACAAACATGAAGAAATGTTTGTAATCATTAGCTGTTAGAGTGATGCAAATCAGAACAACAATGAGATGTGATCTTACTCCAACATTAATAGCAGAGTTCCAGAAAACAACAAATGCTGGCAAGGGTGTAGAGGGATTACCTCCTGCTCTGCTGGTGGTACCCTAAAATGGTGCAACCACTGTGTGAAACGGTATGGCGCTTTCTCAAAAAGAAATACCGTATGACCTGGCAGTACCTTTAGTTCTTGTTAAATGTCAGCAAGTCTATGCTAACTCATTAACCTTTTATAGGGTTTCCAAAGAGCGGCTTCTAATTTTGAACCACAAACTTTGCTGTTCAAACCAACTTTGTGGTCCAGTGGTAATCCTCTAGTGCCACACCTCCTCAAGAAATAAGAACTGTGACATGACTAGGTAGATGCACATCCATGTTCACTGCAGCACTATTCATAATAGCAAAAAGACACAGACAACATGAATGCCCATCAACAGAAGAACTGTTAAACAAACTTTAATGCATACACACAATGGAATATCACGCAATGTTGAAGAATAGTGAAAGATCTGCAAAACACCTCACAACATGGATGAACCTAAAGGACATTATGCTGAGTTAAATTAGTCATCCCAAGAGGACAAATATTGCATGAGACCAATGTTGTAGAAATTTAAAAGATTTTTTTGCTAAATAAAACATTCACGAATGGTTATAGGTGGATAGGGGCCTTGTGGGGTTGGAAAAAAATAAAAGTGAATAGAGGAAAATGCTATTAACTGATGGTACGTTGTTTGGATTGAAATCATTATAATGACATGAAGTATGATTTGTTGACTTTGGGACTGATGATCTGTTCTATAAACCTTTCAATTCACAAAAAAAAGCTAAGGCAACGAAACTGTATAGTTATATATGGAAATGTTTACAACTTCAGAAAAGAATCAGAAGAATTCCTTGGAAAATTAGAAAACTAAACAAAGTATACTTTTAAAATCAAATTTGTAATTTTCCATTTATTTTCTGTAGGCCTGAGTTGGTAGTGAAGAAGCTACGATATTATGCAAGATTTATAGTAGTTTGTCTTCTTCTCAACAAAATGGATGTTGTGAAGGATCTGGTAAAGGTAAGTAATTGTACTTTAAAATAGTTAAACCCTAAATCTTATTTATATATAGATAATTTTATTGCTTTAAAATAAATTCAAGATGTATAATTTTAATATATTTAAATAATTACAACATTCAAATTATAATCCCTTCTAACCAGGATGATGGACTCCTAGTGTGACCCTGTAGAATCAGCGCTGGACTGAGAACCAGAAGGTCGGAAGTTCAAGCCCACGCTACTCCTTGGAAACTTTATACAGGGTTGCTATGAGTCGGAACAGACTCGATGGCAGTAAACTGAACAACCAGGATAATGATACAGTTTTTCCATCTAAACATTTCAAGTACATTTATATTAAGTTGAGATTGTTATCTTAAATCCTTGCTTTTTTGTACCTTCAACATGTTTTATATTTTATAGCCCACCAATAAATGGTGAGAAAATGCAAGCAAAAGTTAAAATACTTAGTTTAAGAGAAAATAATTAAAAGATTACCAAACTAGCCCACTGCCGTTGAATTGATTTTCTGACTCATAGTGACCCTATATAAGGTTTTCAAGACTGTAAATATTAACTGGAGCAGATAGCATCATCGTTCTTCAGAGTAGCTGGTGGGTTTGAACCACTCACCTTGTGGTTAGCAGCCCATTGCCGAACCCAGAGTGTCACTAGGGTTCCTTAAGTAAAAACTTAGGTCAGGAACACTCTTAAGTAATACCTTACAATGGTAACTTAAAATGACTTGGGTTTTCCACCACATTGGAATGTGTGCATCACCTCTGCTTCATTAACTCACATAATTAAGAATTGACAGTATTCTGGATGTACTAATACCTATAATTGGTGCATACAAAATATTAAGAATTGACAGTATTCTGGATGTACTAATACCTATAATTGGTGCATACAAAATATTTTATACTAAGTGGTTTTGATGACATATTTCTTAAATTTTGGTATTCAAGCATAACATGCATTAATTTGGCATTGCCATCCGAAGTAGTTCGACACAGCCTGCCTCTCTCTTCCCCAACCCCCAGTAACTAATACTATTGTTTTAAAAAAAATGAAACAAAAAAAACCCCCAACATGATATAAAACCAAAGAAATTAAATTAGATAATATTCATTTTAGAAAATGTTTGCTCAGTCTTTCCATGCTTTCCTAAAACTTTGGGATTTTCTATTTTTACACATTTCTACTACTAAGAGCTAGGTTAGCACTGACCCTGGATTGCTGACCCTAGATCGCTATACACATGCTACTTGATGTGCATCAATTTGTTGTTTCTGATTTTGAAGCCCATCCATGTGGTTTCAGTTTTTTAATTTTTGTTAAAATTGGGACTATGTTGTTGTTGATATGTGCCGTGGAGTTAGTTCCGACTCATAGCAACCCTGTACAGGGTTTCCGAGGCTGTAAATCGTTATGGGAGCAGAAAACCTCATCTTTCTCCCACAGAACAGCTGGTAGTTTCAAACTGCTGACCTTGCGGTTTGCAGCCCAATTCGTAACCACTACACTACTAGAGCTCCTTAAAATTGGGACTATATATAGACAGTAATCAAACTTCTTAACTATATCATTTTCTGTCAAGAGTATGATACAATATAGATATCTATTTTAATGTTGTGTTTTTATAACCCTTTTGCTTTGTGGTACTTAAAAATCAGGAATTATCAGATGAAATTGAAGATTATACTCATCGTTTTAATACTGAAGATCAAGTGGAATGGAACTTGGTGCTTCAAGAAGTGGCAGCTTTTATTGAGGTCAGTTTTGACCACAAAGATTGTTATAATTATGAACAAGTAAAGAACTATGTGGAATACTTAATTATTTTGTGTGTATGTCAAGAAGGAATAACTTAGTATATGAGAATCTTGTCTTGTGCCATTAACTACTTATTGCTTGTTTTTTTAGGCGGACCCTGTCATGGTATTAAATGATGATAATACCATTGTTATTACATCTAATCGCCTTGCTGAAACAGGAGCCCCATTATTGGAACAGGGCATGATTGTGGGACAGCTGTCTCTGGCTGATGCACTCATTATTGGTAATTGTAATAATCAGGTAAAGATCTGTGAAGGAATTATTCATAAATTGAAAAATATATTGCTTTTGATTATCACAGAATTTTTAATACCTTCTGGAGAAAGATAAGGCTTTCTGCTCCCATAAAGATTTACAGCCTTAGAAACCCTGTACAGTGTTGCTGTGAGTCGGAACTGTCTCCACGGTACATAACCACCCCCACCGTATAGCTTAACATCCATTTGTGAGGAAATCATTAAATTATATTATGTCATATGTGAAATATAGTATAGACATTGCAATAGTGTACAAGGAATCTTTCATAACATAGGAAGATGCTGATGATATGGTAAAGTAAAACACAAAAACCTGTTATAGAGCTATGTAGACAGAATTATTTCAGATGTGTTAAGACGTCTGTATACATATATACATAGGAGCAAGACTAGGAGGAGATGATCCCTGAATAGCAAATTTATAGTTGATATTTCTTTTCTTTTTAACTTTCTAAACTTTCCAAATTTTTGTGTATTGATTTTAAATAATAAAAATAAGTTTTCTTTATTTAGAAAAAAATTCACCTAACAGAATTTACTGTTTTTAGCATTTTAAAGTGTGAAATTCAGTAACTTCAAGTACATTCTCATTGTTGTGCAACTATCACGTCTGTTTAATTGTGGAACATTTTTATCACCCCTAAAAAATCTCATATCCATTAAGCAATTATTCTTTATTCTCTCACTTTTAGCAGTTGGCAACTGTATATCTATTTTCTGCCTCTATAGAATTCCCTATAGGTAAAATCTTAGATAACTGACTTTACAACTGTATTCTCTTTTAATATAAGAATTTAAAGCTGTAAAATTGCCTTTACGCATTACTTATAACTGGAGTCATGCAGTATGTGACCTTTTCTGTCTGACTGCTTTCACTTAGCATAATCTTATTTGGGTTCATTCATGTTGTAGCATGTATCAGTACTTCATTCTTTGAAGTATTGTTTTTAAAGTATATTTATCAAAGGGAATTTCAAATGTTTTTTCATGATAAAAAATCGTTCTATGATAATGAGGATTTAATTTACTAGAAAACTATATGATCACTTGGGTCCTAGTGGGGTACTGTAGGGTAAGCATCTTACTGCCAACCTCAAGGTTGGCAGTTCAAACCCATCAGTTGCTCCTCAGAAACCCTATATAACATTGTTTTGAGCCGAAACCTACTCATTGGCAGTTAACAACAAGAAGAACACAGGATCACCAGTGAATACCTTTTTTCTATCATGTATATTTATTTACCTTTGCTGGAAATTTTTTTGATTTTTTTGTGATTATCTACTATGTTTGATAAGGAACCCTGGTAGTGTAGTGGTTACAAGTCGGGCTGCTAACCTTAAGGTCAGCAATTCAACATTACTGGCTGCTCCACAGGAGAAAGATGAGGCTTTGTGCTCCCATAAAGATTTATTGCCTCAGAAACTATATATGAGGTCGCTATGAATCAGAACCAATTCCACGCACATAACCACCACCACCATTATTAATGATAATTGTTTAATTTTTCTCCTCTATTTTTATATTTAATAACAGTCATTTTCTAAATTTCTAAATTAAAACATTTTAGAACTATAATATTTTTCTCAAGTGGTGAGATTTGAAGCAGTTTTGAAAAGTATGTATGGTTTGTTGTTATTAAGTGCCGTGGAATTGGTTTCAGCTCACAGCGACTCTGAATATGTTTTCCGAGGAGTGACTGGTGAATTTGAACCACAGACCTCGTAGTTCATACCCTCAGCTGACCTCATGGTCCATTGCTTATCCTATAGTGCCATACCTTTGTAGAGTTATATTATTTGTAAAGCTCAGGATTTTTCTCACCTTTTTTATTCCCCCCCAGAAAATGAAAGCTAAAACCAGTTGTGATGTCACTCACCTAAATGGCTAAAAACAAAGCAAAACAGAGAAAGAAACTGATTATACCAAACCCTAACAAACATGTGCAAATATCAGCTATCTCATATTGGTAGGAATGTAAATTAGTATATCCACTTTAGAATAGTATTAGGCAATATTTACATTTGTATAACCAAGCAATTCCAATCTTTCTTAGTGCGTTGTAGAAGTTTCCAGTGTATTCTACATAAACATGTTCTTGTCAGATTTATGTATTGCAAATATCTTCTACTCTATGACTGGTTTCTTTTGATGAACAGACATTCTTAATTTTAAGGTAGTCCAATTTATTGTTTTTTTCTTCTGTGTGGTAAGTTGCATTTTTGTTTCCAAATTTGAGAAATCTTTGTTCCATAGTCATGAAGATAAATTCCTGTTTTTTTGTTTTCTAAAGCCATCATTACTGTACTGTCACATTTGTTCGTTTGGATGTGATGTGTAAGTCAAGAGTCCTTTGTGGAGTCCCAGTATAATTAGCACAATTTATTGAAAAGATCCTTTTTTTCCCCACTGTATTGAAATTTCACTTTTATCATAAATCTTGTGACCAAATATATGTAAAGCTATTTCTGAACTCTGATTCTGTTTGTTTGTTTCATTTATGTAGTGTGCCAATACCACACTGACTTGATTAATCTAACATTGTAACAGGTCTTGATATCTTGTAGTGAATGAAATACTGATTCTCTCTATTGTTTGTTTTCTCTTTCATTAATTTCTGTTCTTTTCATTTCCTTCCTCATGTTTTAGAATTAGTATTTTTTTTCTATATTCTTGAGTCTTAGATTATTGATTTTAGAGCTTTATTCTCTTTTCACATCAGAATTTAAAGCTATAAAATTTACTGTATTCATTACTTGAATGAACTTCATTCCACGGATTTTGATATTTTGTGTTTTAGTTTGCGTACAGTTCAAAATATACTGTTTAACTTCTAATGATTTCTTCTTTGACTCTGATAACTGTATATTGCATACCAGTATTAGTTACCTTTGAGTAGACTTTGACTCATAGTGACCCGATTTGTCCTAGTAGAACTGTTCTCCAGTGGGTTTTCAATAGCATTTTTTAGAAGTAGACCACCAAGTCTTTCTTTATGAGGTACCTGTGGGTGGACTCAGGCTTCAAACCTTGCAGTTAACAGCTGATCATATTAACCCTTTGCATAACTCAGGGACTCCAATAAATTGCATACCCTCAATTTTATTAAAACAAACTATCTTTTAAAGAGATTTTTACTATCAGAAAATGAGATATTTAATATATAGTCATTTACTTACTAGTTCCAATACTCTTGATGTTGAATTAGGTTTTTATCTATTAGTATTCCCTTCATCCAGAAGTATCAAGGAAATATTAACCTCTTACATAGAGTCACTGTACCAAAAGAATGTGCAACCATTTCAAGAGGTAACATATGATCAAGAGCCAATGATACTGAAGGAAGAGGTCCAAGGTACATTAAAGGAACTGGCAAAGAACAAGGCACTGGGAATTAATGGAATATAAATTGAAATCTGTCAAGAAAGTGAAGTGGCAATGGTGCACTCATTCATCTATGCCAGGAAATTTGGAAGATAAATACATGGCCAACTGATCAGAAGAGATCTATATTTGTGCCCATTCCAATGAGAGGTGACCCAATGGAATGGGGAAATCATCGGACAATATCTTTGATATCCCATGTGAGTAAAGTTTTACTCAAGATAATAGAAAAACAGCTGCAACCATGCATTGACAGAGAACTTCCAGATGTTCAAGTTGGATTCAGAAGAGGACATGGAATGAGGGATATCATTGCTGACATCAGATAGATCTTGGCTGAAAGCAGAGAATACCAGAAAGATGTTTACCTGTGCTTTATTGATTATGTAAAGGCTTTTGGTTGTGTGGATCATGACAAGCTATGGACAATATTGTGAAGTTATGAGTATTCTGGAACACTTAATTTTGCCATGAGGAACTTGTACGTGGACCAACAGGTAGTTGTTCAAACAGAGCACGGGAACACTGAATGGTTTAAAATTAGGAAAGGTATGCGACAGGGTTGTATTTTTTCACCATACTTATTGAACCTGTATGCTGAGCAAATAATGCAAAAAGCTGGGTTTTATGAAGAAAAACATGGCATCAGGATTGGAGGAAGGCTTTAAAGTGATGAAGAGCAAAGATAATCAGTTTGAGGACTAAGGTGCACCTGACCTAAGCCATGTTGTTTTAAATAACTTCATATGCATATAAAAGTTGAACAGTCAATAAGGAAGATCATAGAAGAATTGATGCATTTGAATTATGGTATTGGAGGAGAGTATTGAAATATCTGTGGGCTGTCAAATGACCAAACGGATCTGTGTTGGAAGAAGTGCAGCCGGAATGTTCCTTGGAGGCCAGGATGGCCAAACTTTGTCTCTTATACTTCAGACATATTGTCAGTAGGGATCAGTCACTGGAGAGAAGGACATCATGTTTGGTAGGGTGGAGGGTCAGAGAAAAAGAGGAAGACCCCCAACGAGGTAGAATGGCAAAGTGGCAGCATCAATGGGCTCAAGCGTGGCAACAATTGTGAGGTTGACACAGGACTAGGCAGTGTTTCATTCTGTTATAGATAGGGTTGCTATGCGTCAGTACTGACTCAATGGCACCTAACAACAACAGCAGCAACAGCACAGGTATGCTGGTGAGAACTTCTCTTAGCTTTTGTTCATCCAAAAATGGTTTCTACTTCATCTTTCACTGGATATAATGTTCTAGGTTGACAAATTTTCCTTTTAGTTCTTAATCATTTCTTACTCTTTTCTTTGTTTCTATGTATGTAAGTTGTACATAATTCTTTTATTTATTGTACATTGATGACTTATTTTTCATAGTCAAGTAGGAGGTTAAAGAAACAAATGATCTGTAATTGAATTATTAACAGAAAAGTTGATGGCTTCTAATCATCTGCATCAAAACCAAAACTACTGTTGTTAGTAGACACCTGTCAACTCTTCCTTCATGTCAACCTGAGGATGATTTTTTTTCTTAGTGTACTTTTTCCCTAAGGGTGTATGTTTTTGTGCTTTTAGTTTTATTTGAGTAGTAATTGGAGTAGTTATTCCAACCAATTCTCCCACCCAGTTATTCCCCAACAACATCATGATGTCTTTACCGTAGGACAATTGAAGGTTGTCAATTCAAATTGACACTGTGGTCCAGCACATATCCTACAGCGCCTCACCAAAGTGACTCATGCATTCAGAAAGCAATTGTTGTCAAGTACCATCGAGTCAGTTTCAATTCATAGCGACTCT
Organism: Chrysochloris asiatica; assembly: GCF_000296735.1. NCBI lineage: Eukaryota > Metazoa > Chordata > Mammalia > Afrosoricida > Chrysochloridae > Chrysochloris > Chrysochloris asiatica. Next base: position 2,824,755 of record NW_006408532.1, on the reverse strand, counting down.
GTATACGGTTTCTGAGCAGTGGCTAGTGAGTTTGAACCACCTACCTTGCAGTTCTTATCAATGGAGAAAAGATTGAAGTTGTCAAGGACTTCATTCTTCTTGGATCAACTATCAACACTCATGGAAGCAGTAGTCAAGAGATCAGACAACGTATTGCATTGGGCAAATCTGCTGCACAGGAACTTTTTAAAGTGTTGAAGAGCAGAGATGTCAGCTTGAGGACTGAGGTGCGCCTGACCCAAGCCATGGTATTTTCAATAACTTCATATGGATGTGAAAGCTGGACAGTGAATAAGGAAGATCGTGTAAGAATTGATGCCTTTGAGTTGTGGTGTTGGAGGAGAAAACTAAAAGTGCCATGGACTGCCAAAAGAACCAATAGATCTGTTTTGGAAGAAGTGCAGCCAGAGTGCTCCTTGGAGGCCAGGATGGCTAAGCTTAGTTTCTCATACTTTGGACATATTGTCAGGAGGGAACAGTCACTGGAGAAGGATGTCATGCTGGGTAAGGTGGTGGGTCAGAGAAAAAGAGGAAGACCCCCAACGAGATGGATCAACCAGGTGGCATCATTGATGGCGTCAAGTGTGGCAGCGGTAGTGAGGTTGGTCCAGGATCGGACATTGTTTCGTTCTGCTGTGCGTGGGGTCACCATGAGTTGGTTCTAACTTGATGGCACCTGACAACAACAACCTTGCAGTTCAAACTGACTTTGTGGTCCTGTGCTTATCCTATAGCACCACACCAATGCTCCATTTAGAAAGTAAGTGCCAGTTATATACCAGATATTGGGAACAAATAAGAGAAAAAAGAAAAGACACAGTGCCTTTACTGATGGAGCTTACAGTCTGCTTGTGAAAACAGACATTAATCATATAATTACCTGGATAAATATATAATTGCCACTTCAGAAAATGTGTCAAAAGAGAAGTCCATGATTCTCACAGTTTGTAATTATGAGATTTAATCTAGTATAGAAATCAACTGAAATTTTTTTGAGAGCTTTGGATTTAGTTAAGAACTAAAATGTAAACAGAAATTAATCATGTAGAGAGCAGCGTGTGCCAGGCTGAGGGAAAAGCATGTGTTATGGCCTGGAAGATAAAGGGGTCATGGTAGTTCTGAAGGATTAAAAGAAAGATAAAGTATCAGGAACTGAGAAAGCAATGGGAAACATACAATGGTGAGAAGTAGGTAGGGTTACATCATCTTTGCCCTGTAGGCAATGTTGAGTAATTTGCCTGGAAGCCCATTAACAAGCTTAATACACAGGAGGAACATGATAGGATTTGGATTTTGGAAAGATCATTTTGGTTGTAGTTGTGAAGAACAGATTGTAGCCAGAGTAGATGTGGCAGTGCACTTCAGAAATTGTTGCAATAATCTTAATAACAGAAGATAATATTTTGTACTAAAGTGATAGTGATGGTAATACAAGGAGTAAGGCAAAAAGTACTGCTCTAAATCATAAAAACATTTATTAAACAAAATACCCAAATGTAAAACTATTGTTTCTGGACATATTCTCCATATAGATCTATACATTTTTAAAGGTAGTTTTTCCATCTCTCACAACTGTTCCCCAAAGAATTCTGCAGTCTTTCATGTACACCATTTGAGAATAGTGTGTATCCTTAAGGATCTCATATCATGTTCCTTTTAAATGTTCTTTGAGTTTGGAAAGCAAAAAGAAGTCTGAAAGGCCAAGGTCAGAGTTGTAGGGTGGATGAGGTCAAATTGGCATGATGGAAAAAACCTCCGTGGTGTGTATTTCATAGCCTTTTTCTCATCAATGCAGCTTTCAATTTTCTCAAACATTTTTCATAGTAACCCCCTGTGATCATCCTATATGCTTTGAGAAAATCAAGATTGCCCATGTGAAGTCCCCCAAAACTATCAACATAATCTCTTTGCCTTGAGTTTAACTCTCTTACATGAGCAAGTCCTCCTGGAAGCCGCTATTCTTTTTTTGAAGGCACCCTAATGAGACTTAAAACAAGTGTATTACTGAAAGAACCTGTCAATAGACATCCTTTTATTGTAGAGACATGTTTAAGTGTGTTTTGTTTGGCATAAACCTGTGCATGTATGAACTGGAACCCTAGTAGCAATGCTTTTTGGCTTATGCTTATAGAGCAATGAGATTAGTTTCAAGAGATATACAGTCTATCCAACTAACAGCATTTGGTATTAGTTTGACATGAAAGTAAAGGAGTAGATGTCAAAGTTGACTTCTAGGTTTTTGGCTTTTTGTGTATGTAGTTACATGATAATTTTAGTTGCCAAACCTGATTATTTTGGGATGTACTAGATTTACCTGTACAGGAGAGTGTATGAGAAAGAGAAGTAAAGGGCTTGAGAGTGAGACGTTAAAGGACATCCTTACTAATTTAAAATCATTTGGTGTTCCCTTGTTGTGTTCAAACAACTGCCTGTTGGTCTATGTACATATAGGTTCCTCGTGAGCGCAATTAACTGTTCGGGAGTACTCATTCTCCGCAATGCTTTCCATAGCTTTTCATGATCCACACAATCTAAAGCCTTTGTGTAGTCACTAAAGCACAGGTAAACATCTTTCTGGTATTGTCCACATTCAGCCATGATTCATCTGAAGTCAGCAGTTATATCGTTCATTGACATCGTCATCTGAATCCAGCTGGAACCTCTGGCATTGTACTGTTGCAGCCGTTTTTGAATTATCTTTAGCAAAATTTACTTGGATACAATATTAATGATATTGTCCGATGATTTCCACATTCCATTGGGTCACCTCTTTTTGGAATGGGCACAAATACAGATCTCTTCCAGTTAGTTGGCCAGGTGGTTGTCTTCCAAATTTCTTGGCATAGATGAATGAGTGCCTTTAGTGCTGCATCAGTTCGTTGAAAGATTTCACTTTGTATCCCATCAGTTCCCAGAGCCTTGTTTTTTGTCAGTCCCTTCAGTGTACCTTGGACTTCTTCCTTCAGTACCATTGGCTCTTGATCATATGCTACCTCTTGAAATGGTTGGACATTGATCATTTCTTTTTGGTATGGTGACTCTGTGTATACCTTCCTTTCTTTTGATGCTTTCTGCATCATTCAATATTTTGCCCATAAAATCCTTCAATATTTCAAGTCAAATCTTGTAATTTTTTCTTCAGTCCTATCAGCTTGGAGAAATGCTGAGCTTTTGGTTTTCTTAGTCCAGATTTTTGCAGATTTCATTATAATATTTGACTTTGTCTTCTTGAGCTGACCTTTGAAATTTTCTCTTCAGTTCTTTTACCTTCTAATTTCTTCCATTGCTTTAGCATCTCTATTCTGTAGCATATCTAAGCTGGAGAGCAAGTTTGAGTCTCTTCTGGCACCCATTTTGGTCCTTTTTTTTTGTCTTCTTAATGACCTTTTGCTTTCTTCTTGTATGTGTTTTTGATGCCATCCCACAACTCTTGTGGTCTTCATTCTTTAGTGGCAAATGTATCAAATCTGTTCTTGAGATGGTCTCTAAGTTCAGGTGGGAGATTTTCAAGGTCATAGTTTGGCTCTCATGGACTTTAGTTTTCTTCAACTTCAGCCTGAACTTGCATATGAGTAGTTGGTGGTCTGTTCCACAATCTGCCCCAGCCTTGCAATGATTGATGTTGTGGAGCTTTTCCACCATCTTTTTCCACAGTCTATTTGATTTCTGTGTATTCCATATGGTGAGGTCCATGTGTATGGTTGTCTTTTATGTTGTTTAAAAAATGTATTTGCAATGAACAAGTCATTGTTCTTGCGAAAAGCTTTCGTTGCAATCGCCAGCATCTTTCTTATCACCAAAGCCATATTTTCCAACTGCTGACTCTTCCTCCTCTTTGTTTCCAACCTTTGCATACCAATTGCTGGTAATTATCAATACATCTTGATTATATATTAGATCAATTTCAGACTGACAAAGTTGGTAGAATTCTTCAATTTCATTATCACTGGCTTTGTTGCATAAATTTGAATAATATTGTATTAACTGGTCTTCCTTGTTGGTGTATGAATATTATCCTATCATAGACAGTATTGTACTTTAAGATGGATCTTGAAATGTTCTTTTTGATGATGAATGTGATGCCATTCTTCTTCAGTTTGTCATTCCTGGCATAGTAAACCATGTGGTTGTCTGATTCAAAATGGACAATACCAATCCTTTCAGCTCCCTAATGCCTAGGATATTGATCTTTATGTCTTCCATTTAATTTTTGACAACTTCCTGTTTTCTTAAATTCATACTAAGTACATTCCATGTGCCATTTTTATTGAATGTTTGCAGCTGTTTCTTTTCATTTTGAGTTGTGCCCCATTAGCAAATGAGGGTCCTAAAAGTTTTACCCCTTTTGCATTTACTCCTTTTGCATTTTCTACTTTGAGGAGGCAGCTCTTCCATAGTCATATTTTGAGTGTCTTCTAACCTGAAGGACTTATTTTCCTGCATTATTTCTGAAAATATTCTGATGTACTTCATCATGTTTCAATATTTTGTTGCTGACAGTGTTCCACTGCTATTCATGAGGTTTTCAGTAACTAGATATTTGGAAGTATTGCACTTCTCCTTCCTAGTTTGTCTTAGTCTGGAAGGTCATCCTAAACTTGTCTACCATGGGTGACCCTGCTAGTAGTAAAAATACCCATTGCATAGTTTCCAGAATTACAACACTGAAGCTACCACAGTATGGCAAAATGTATTGATGAGATTGTGAAGTATGAGTCAGTCACAGCTAGATTTTCAGTGGCCTGGTTATTTTATTCAATGTTAACACATTTTTTCCTTATGTTTGTTTACATAACTACTTTATTGTGAATACCTGAAAATGAAGGATTGATAGAAAGTTGAATTGAAGAAGAGCTGAAAATGTAAAAAAGTATTATAGAATCTAGATGGTAGAAACATGGTTTTCATAAAATTCTTTAAGCTAAACTGTTATTTAAATTTTTCATAATGAAAAATTAGTGTATAAAATACCCAGTGTCATTAAGTACACCTGGATGACAAGAGTAATAATATGCTGAAAATTTTCAAGGTCTATGGGCTGGATTAATGGCCAGTTTTGTGTGTTTGCAGGTTAAGTTCAGTGAACTAACTGTTGACATGTTCCGGATGTTACAAGCTCTGGAAAGGGAGCCAATGAATTTGGCTTCCCAAATGAATAAACCGGGAATGCAGGTAACATCTCCCTACATTTGTAGTTGTGGTAGCAGTCTTGTTGTTTCTGCTCCTATGGAATGCATTCCATTATTAAACTAGTACTGTGAATAAAGTTCTCTTATGATTAGAAATACATACACATAAAACAAATAGTGAGTAAAGGGAAACATATTTAATAAAGAACAAGTGAAAATAGACATTGATAAGACATCTGTGAAATACAACTTGTATGTTATTTTGTCAATAAATGTAGGAATCAGCCGACAAACCCACCAGACGAGAAAATCCCCATAAATACCTGCTTTATAAACCAACCTTCAGCCAACTCTACACATTCTTAGCGGCATCTTTTAAGGTATGTGTAATACAAAATTTTAAACTATACAGTGAAAGTGTCCTCTAATTGAACTTTGAATGTTATTCTTCTCTTTGAATGCTTGAGTATTCAAAGGTAGAATATTAAAATTCAAAAGTAGAATACTATAATGAAAATCTGCTTATAGAATAGCTACCCTAATCATAGCTAGTTTTGAAATGGAAATTGCATAATATGTGAATATTCTTATTAGCTAAAGGGAATTTTGATTAATGCCTTAGTTTTCTAATGCTGCTATAATAGAAATACCACAAGTGGATAATTGTAATAAGGAAATTTATTTTCTCATTTTAGGAGGCTAGAAGTCCAAATTCAGGGTCAGTTGTCAGGGAAATTTTCTTTCTCTTTTGGCTCTAGAGGATTGTCCTTGTCCCATTAGCTTTTTTTTTGTTTTTTTAAGCTTTTATTATGAATTAACTGATAGTTTACATTGTAGAAAATCGGTTTTGCATTCAACCAATCATATTTTGTTTCATTGCAATGATTACAATCTACTACTCTATGCACCACTGGTTAACAGTATTTGCCTCTATTCCTTTTCTTTTTCTTTTTCGTTAATGTATACAAAAGCACTCAGGAATATATAATTAGCTTTTGCGACCACCCATTAGTGGTTGCTTGGAGATCTCCTTGTGTCTTGGCATCTTTCTTACCCCATCTCTCCTCTGCTTACTTGTTTAGTCTCCTATATCTCAAGAAGTGTCGCTATGGGTCAGAACCAACTCAACGGCATTTCACAACAACAACAACATATCTCAAAACGCACCCTACACTGATTGTGCTTCATTAACTTAATAAAAACTACCCATACTTAAAAATGGGTTTATAACCACAAGCATAGAGGTTAGAAATTACAGCACTTATAATTTTTGAGGGGGAGCACAATTTAATCTTTAATAATTAAGATAGTCACTGCAGAACTCAAAGAACAGGAACACACATGCACAGGTATGTCACATATTAAAAAGCCTGCGTTAACATTTTCGCCATTTGAAAGAACCTTGAAAAATGGAAGAATTCTCCCCAAAGATTATATAGAAAAAGTCATGAAGAAGAGTTTGTCTTTTAGTTGGGATATTTACTATAGTAAATATGGGATATTTACTGTATTGTCTATAGTTGGTATATTTACTTTTCCATTTCATGTTTTCAGAGAACATTCTCTGAATGGTAGAACTTTTGAATCTGAGAATGTTTTTCACATCTTTTGGTAATTGTTTTAGATTATAGATATAACAACTCTTCTCTTAGAAAAGACAGCAGAATGTTAAATTAGGTTGTGGTTTGTTTGTATTTTTTCCCTTCAACTTTAAATGTCATGAAATTGAAATAAAACTGCGTTGTTTTTACTGTTTGTTGTTTTTTGTATGTGATTTTCTTTCATTTCAGGAGCTGCCTGCCAATAGCGTGCTTCTGATTTACCTGTCAGCCACTGGTGTTTTCCCCACAGGTCGTTCCGATAGTGAAGGTACAATAAAGGAATGCTTCCTGTTGTGAGCAGGGCTTGAATTTTCTTTGTTTTCTACAAGAAGATGGCCCATAGCCCACAGAGCATCTCAAGCTTTCTTAAAAGGCTTCTATTATTGAAACCTGATCTATTTGTTGAAGTGTTAAAATAGTGTTTGTTGAAGCCTATAAACCATTAGAAAATTCGTATGTTAAATGCATGCCTCAGTTTCAAATTATCCAAAAGCATATTTAGAATAAGGAGTTTTATGTTTTGAAGTTGTAAAGGATGGTGGAAAACCAAACCTAAGTATCTACTTAATATCCCTGATTTTTTCCTGAGCCTTTAGTGCATTAAGGAATTTACTCAGTGGTTATCATGTGGCTGAAAGTCTTTGTAGAAATCATGTATTTTTTATAATCATGAAAGTTCAAGTCTTTGTCATGATTTTGTTGGGTTTATCTTTTCTTTATTTTGTTTTTATGTATTGAACATGTGGAATATTGGGATGCGGTTTCAGAATAAAACCTTAAAGCAGTCCAGAATATATAAGTTCAGTTACTCAGTATATGAGTAACTTGTATGTAAATAAGGCAATTAAATCTTCTGGGAAACAATAATTCTTAACATTCTTAACATTTTCCTCCTCATCTGTTTGTTGAAATTTGCATTCCTTTATACAGTGCATGTCCCTGTCATCTTCCTTGCATGACCTCTTGAAATGTTAAAATGAAAACAAAACAAAAACCACTGTAGTTTTTTCATTGGCAGTGATTTTTTTGGAGGGGAGGTGTAAGGGAAATATAATACAACACTGCATGATGCTAAATCTTAAACTACTTGTTTGGGGTTTTTTTTGGTAGTAATGTTAATAGTTTTACTTAGAAATAATTATTTCCACATCTTAAAACACTGTTGAAATCAGGTTTCCTGTGCTCTAGCTTAACTTATGAAAGGGCTTCAGATATTTTTTTGGTAAAATTCCATTATCTTTTGATCCCATTTTCCACAAACTTTTGAAACCCCCTGATACTCTTATTTTACTTTTTTTTCAAAGCACAGTAGATACTGACTGAATGATCCCTTGAAAAAGATTTTTTTTTGGACATCCCACAGTTGCTGTTCCATTTAGACAAGTGTTTAACTAACTGTTCTGACCAGTGGGGAAAGCTGGCTTCAAAACCAAAACTGCAGAGATTGATAAAATAGTAATAATAACAGATCCACACACACTGATATTTGGCAATAGTTTTGTTAAAACTTAAGTTTTTGTCAATGAGAATTTTTTACATTCTTTCAAGTATTTCCTTAAATATTAGAATTAGTGGATCGTTTAACATAGTATTGTCTTTAAAAGGTAACTGAGTAAATAGACTCCATATTTTCTGGAGTCAAGTTTGGACAAACCCCTAAAGTTATTGCCCTGAGATAGTCTTTAAACTGAAAACATCTTCTGAAGTCTTTTTCAAACCAACCTCTAGGTTAGCTTAACTAGTGAAAAATGTCTGCCTTGAGTGTTAGGCTTTTTTAAAAACTATCTGTATGGAGTCCAATGGACAACATCTTGAATGATTACAGAATAGAAGGAGGATGATAATGCTTGTACAACTTGAAAAATGTAATCATTGTTGTTAAATGATACATGTAGAAACTGTTGAATTTGTGTATATTCTTTACAACAATTTCTAAAAAAACTTGTAAGAGATAATACAGTAAGATTTCGTTCTGCGATGTTATTTACATAGCTCTGATAAACCTGAGATTTTCATTTCTTTGAAAGGTAAAGATTATTTTGAATATCTTAGATTCTCCATCCCTTTATTTTACCCAGAATAATGGGATGCAGTAGATTCTTGTTTTGTTTTGAGTAATTAAATGATTTCTTTTAAATGTTGGAGCAGGCAACATGCTGAAATCATTTAAATACTATCATTTAAAATATCATATTAAAATAATGAAATGTTTTCTAGCTTGAATGTTTTAATGATAAGAGAGTTACATAATACTTTTGCATTTAAACATCCTCTCTAATTAAAGTCTAGGATTATTCCTTTTATTTTTATAGGTCCTTATGATTTTGGAGGTGTACTTACTAATAGTAATCGCGATATTATAAATGGAGATGCCATCCACAAGCGTAATCAAGCCCACAAGGAAATGCACTGGTATGTATTCTGGTGTCTCTCCTATTCTAAAAAAATCATAGCTCTTGCTTTTAAAATATTAAATGAAATGGGGACTTCTTTCTAGTACTACAAATGTTGATACAGTCTGCTATTACTCACTGCTGTGGAACTTTTCCCAACCCATTGCCACCCCATAGGAAAAAGTATAACTGCCCTGTTAGGGATTCCAAAGCTATACTTTTAACAGAAGCAGACTGCCATATCTTTATCCCAAGGAGCGATTGGTGTGTTCATATCATCTTCCTTTTGGTTAGTAGCTGAGTGCTTAACCACTGCACCACAAGGTATCCTTCAGACTACTGTTGTTATTGTTGTTAGGTGCCATCGAGTCAGTACCAACTCATAGCGACCTTATGCACAGCAGAATGAAACACTGCCCAATCCTGGGCCAACCTCACTACTGTTGCCACGCTTGAGTCCATTGATGCTGCCACTTGGCCAATCCATCTTGTTGGGGGTCTTCCTCTGTTTCTCTGACCCTCCACCTAACCAAACATGATATCCTTCTCCAGTGACTGGTCCCTTCTGACAATATATCCAAAGTATGAGAGATGAAGTTTGGCCATCTTGGCCTCCAAGGAGCACTATGGCTGCACTTCTTCCAAAATGGATCTATTGGTTCTTTTGGCAACCCATGGTTTTTTCAATATTCTCCTCCAACACCATAACTCAAAAGCATCAATTCTTCTACGGTCTTCCTTATTCACTGTCCAGCTTTCGCATGCATATGAGGTTATTGAAAATACCATGACTTACGTCAGGTGCACCTTAGTCCTCAAGTTGACATCTTTGCTCTTCAACACTTTAAAAAGGTCTTGTGCAGCAAATTTGCCTAATGCAATAAGTCGTCTGATTTCTTGACTGCTGCTTCTGTGAGTGTTGATTGTTGATCCAAAAAGAATGAAGTCCTTGACAACTTCAATCTTTTCTCCATTGATAAGAATGGTCCAGTGGTGAGGATTTTTGTTTTCTTTACATTGAGATGTAATCCATACCGAAGGCTGTGTTCTTTGATCTTCCTCAGTAAATGTTTTAAGTCCTCAGCACTTTCAGCAAGCAAGGTTGTATCCTCTGCATATTGCAGGTTGTTAATGAGTCTTCCTCCAATCCTGACGCCTCGTTTTTCTTCATAGAACCCAGCTTCTTGGATTATTTGCTCAACATACAGATTGAATAAATATGGTGAAAGAATACAACTTTGTCACACACCTTTCTTAATTTTAAACCATTCAGTGTTCCCATGTTCTGTTCAAACAACTGCCTCTTCTTAGTCCAGGCACAGTTTCCTCATGAGCACAATTAAGTGTTCTGGAATACTCATACTTCACAATGTTATCCATAGCTTGTTGTGATCCACACAATTGAAAGCCTTTGCATAGTCAATGAAGCACAGGTAAACATTTTTCTGATATTCTCTGCTTTCAACCAAGATCCATTGGACATCAGCAACGATATCCCTCGTTCTACGGCCTCTTGTGAATCTGGCTTGAACCTCTGGAAGTTCTTTGTCAATGTATGCTTGCAGCTGTTTTTATATTACCTTTAGTAAAACTTTACTTGCAATCAAAGAGATTGTCCAATGATTTCCGCATTCCATTGAGTCACCTCTCTTTGGAATGTGCACAAATACAGATCCCTTCCAATCAATCAGCAAAATAGTTTTTTTCCAAATATTAGTAATGTTTATTTTAAGTATTTGAATTTCAGCAATATTTTAAGCTCTAGCATAGGAAATTTGAATTTTTGACTGATAATTATTATCTATTATGTGTCAAGCATTCTTTAATCATTGTAGATGTATTGCATTCTTACTAGAGGAAACTATATATATATATAATTTCAGTAAATTATATTTCAGGACATGATACATGTTATTATCAGTGTCTTTGATCTTTTGTTGCAGCTAAAACTGCTCATTTGTCTATTCTAATAAATCACAAATGTTTTTATTCTTTCTTAGTGAATAATCTTTTTCTCAGTACTGTGATAAAACAGGACTTGTGAGCAGACTATCCAGAGAAATAATATTTTTGAGACTTTTTGTTGATGAATGCTGATGAGTCATTTCTGACTCATAATGATCCCTATATACAGCTTCTGAGACTGTAAATCTTTGCAGGACCAGAAAACTTCATTTTACCCCCACAGAATAGCTGGTGGGTTCAAACCACTGACCTTGTGGTTCTCAGTCCAGTGCTTATCTTCTAAAGCCACAGCGCTTTAGTTGTTGTTGTTGTTGTTAAGTGCCGTTGAGTCGGTTTCGACCCATAGCGACCCTGAACAGGGTTTCCGAGGCTGTAAATCTTTACGGGAGCAGATCGCCTCATCTTTCTCCCGTGGAGCAGCTGGTAGTTTCGAACTGCGGACCTTGTGGTTCGCAGCCCGATTCGTAACCACTACACTACCAGAGCTCCTCTACAGCGCTTTAGAGACTTGGCTATATAGTTAAGCAGTTGTTCATTGTGTTGTTCTTGTTTTCCTAGCCTTCATCCTGGAGATCTCTATCCTTTCACAAGGAAGCCCCTGTTTATCATTGTGGATTCGTCTAACAGTGTTGCTTATAAGGTAAGTTCCATGAACAGTACTTTGTACAAGTTAGACAGTATGGCACCAATACGAGGGTACCCACTCTTAACGTGTGCCTTTTTGTTTTGCTTTGTTTTATTTAATTTATACAGTTTGTATTTAGTCTTTCTTTTCTTTTGAGGTTGTGCATGCTAGTCAGGATCTGGTGCTATGAATAGAAACAAGAAGAAAACGCATGAATGGACACTCAGTGGAAAGTAATAAATCCTCCTGCAGAAAAAAAATATCAAGATTTCCAAGATCTCTGGTGGGAGGCTTATTTTTGTTATATAACCCAGAATAATTTTCTTTTCTAGAGATAGGACCACATGGGTGAATTTTGTTTTTGTATTTTTCAAACTCTTCCCTTCTCTACATACTGAATCTATTTAGTTAAGTGAAGTTTCTATCCCATATTATATAGTTATAGTCTTTGACTATTAACATACAATTTTAGATGTACTTATTTTTTGTGTATATGTTGATGATCCTGAATGCTGAAATAAACGACAGGGCTCTAACTTAAAATTTTTTTGTGTTATATTTTGTTGTTGAAATGGTTTGTTTCAGTGATTCTATAAAGAATGCCAGCATTATTAGTAAAGCACTTGAAGGTTGGGAATTAGAATTCAAACTAATAGAGAGTTTACAGAATAATGCAAGCAGAATCTTTGTAGCCCTCTGTATCTGGTAAGACTATTTCATTATAGTATTTTCATAAATATTCTAGCTTACATCATTTTAGCTTGGTCATATTCACCAGAGAAGACTCAGCCATTCTACTACCTAGAATGTAAAGGTCTGACTGTCAGCATTATGCTTTGTTTTCCCAGAAGTCTATGCATATGTGTGTGCACATATATTTGCATCTATATGTACATATATCTTTGTCCCCGATGCCTCACTTTTAAAATGAATGAATAAGTGAAGGTAGGTGGTATTATCTTTATTTATTGATGAGGAAAAGGACTATGGAGGTAGTTAATATCAGCACAGGCTTTTTTCATTTCAAAGCCCATGCTCTCTCCACATCTTGAGCCTGTCGCTACTGCCACCATGCCATCTTATTTGGGGTCTCCCTCTTTTTCGCTGACTCTTTACTTTTCTAAGCATGCTATCCTTCTCCAGGGACTGGTCCCTCCTGATAATATGTCTGAAGTATGAGAGAGGAAGTTTGGTCATCTTGGCTTCTAAAGAACATTTTGGCTGTACTTTTCCAACACTGATTTGTTTGTTCTTCTGGAAGTCCAAGGGTATTAAAATTCTTCTCCAACATCATAACTCAAATTCATCAGTTCTTCTACCGTCTTCCTTATTCATTGTCCAACTTTCACAATCATATGAGGCTATTAAAAATACCATGCCTTGGACCAGGCACACTTTAGTCACCAAACTGACATCTTTGCTCTTAAACTTTTTAAAGAGGTCTTTCTTGTAAAGCAGGTTTTCCTAATGCAATACATCGTTTAATTTCTTGACTGCTGTTTTCATGAGTGCTGATGGTTGATCTGAACAAAATTAAGTCTTTGACAATTTCAGTCTTTTTTCTTCATTTATATGGATGTTGCTTATTGGTCCAATGGTGAGTATTTTTATTTTCTTTACATTGAGATACAACCAATACCACATGTTGTGGTCTTTGATCTTCCTCAGTAAGTATTTTAAGTCCTCTTCGCTTTCAGCAAGCAGTGTTGTATCATCTGCCTATTACAGGTTTTTAATGAGTTTCCCCCAATCCTGATGCCATGTTGTTGTTCATATAATCCAGCTTCTCGAATTATTTCCTCAGCATACAGGTTGGATAAGTATGGTACACACCTGATTATAAATCATTCAGTGTTCCTTGTTCTCTTTGAACAGCTACCGCTTGGTCTATGTACAGGTTCCTCATGAGCACAATTAAGTGTTCTTTGCTTTTCGTTTTCTAACTCCAGGTCTTTTGGACATTTCTGCATATTTTAAAAATCATCTCCATCTAGAATCCTGATTAAGCATAAATGAGACATTTTCACTATGTCTTCTACATCTCTTAATTCCTCTTCTATATTTTCCATCTTTTTGTTTCTCTGATTCACATTAGGATAATTTCTTCTGATCTCTCTTTTAGTTTACAAGTTCTTTACTGTAGCTAATTTGCTATTAAATCCATCTATTGAGGTTTTCATTTGTAGAAATTCTATTTTTCAAATATTCCATGCCATTTTTTATGGTTTTCACACTTCTTTTTTGAATAAATTAATGAGAATACTTATTATATCTGATCATTCTTATATAAAGTCTGCTTTTACTAGACTTTCTTTTACTGTTTTTGTGTTTTTGTATGCTTGTTTTAGATTTTTTTTTTTTTTAACTTTATTGTGCATTAAGTGAAGGTTTACAGACAGGATGATCAGTTTCACATTTAACAAATCATACATTTTGTTTCATTTCCTTCAGTTCCCTCCTTACCATCCCCCCCATGTAGCAACAGTTATCCCACTTCTTGTGAGTCCATTTCCATTCTACCTACTTACCCATCTCTTTTAAATTTTGTCTTAGGTAAATGTTGCCCTTATGATTTTGAATGCTTGACCACTCCATTATTCATAGTGATCGTACTGTACTAGTGTTGATGCCGCCACTCCTCCCCATATATCTTATCTACTGCTTGACTGAAAGTTGGCCCACGAGAGTGAGTTCTTTTCCATACCTGAAGTGTGGTTGACATCCATAGTTACAGATTTCTCCAGTCTCTTTCTGACTAGTAAACCTGGCTTTTTTTGTTTTGTTTCTGTAAATAATTTTGAGTTTTGTTCCACATACTCTGATGCTCAATCTGGGACCTTCTAATGTGATTCCTTTCAGAGCAGTTGGTAGTTATAGCTAGACACCATTTAGTTCTGTTCCCATAGTCATGGAGACTGATGTTCACTCATTCCGTCAGTCTGTTGGACTAATTGATTCCAAGCCTCTTCAGTTCTCTTCACTCTTATTTCTTCTACACATGGAGAGACCAATGGCTGCACTTTAGACAGCTGTTCATGAGCTTTTAAGATCCCAGATACTACTCAACAAAATAGGATATAGAGCAATCAAGATGTATTGATGATTGGAATACAAAGGTAGAAACAAAAGAGGAAAGATCATACAGGAAAATAGCAAAAAGTCATTAAGAAGAAACAAAGAAAAGAGCAAAATGAATGTCAGAATAGACTCTGAAACTGTTCTCCGGCCTAGAGATACTAAAGGAATTGGGAGAAATGATGACGTAAAAGAGCTGAACAGAAAATTTCAAAGGGCAACTCAAAAAGACAAAAATCAAGTTTTATAATGAAATGTACAAAGACTCGGAGTTAGAAAACCAAAAGGGAAAAACATGCTCAGCATTTCTCAAGCTAAAAGAACTGAAGAAAAAATTCAAGCCTTGACTTGCAATATTGAAAGATTCTGTGGGTAAAATATTGAATGATGCAGAAAATAAAAAAATAAAAAAAACCCTGCTGCTGTCTTCAACCTGCACTTTGTTGTTCTCTCTTCTCTGTCTGCCTCTGCTCTCCATCTCTCTCCCAGAAAGCAAGCCCAGCCTGCTTAGGAGTGTGATGTGTGGCTCTGCTTTGCCTGGCTATCAGAGTATCAGAGTATGCTACTGCCCTAACTTGAAGGTCCTCAATTGTGGCAGGCTGTTACCTGGATTTGTTGTTGTTAAGTGCTGTTGAGTCAGTTCCGACTCATAGTGACCCTATATAGGGTTTCTGGCGAGCGACTGGTGAGCTTGAATCACTGACTTTGCAGTTTAAACCAACTTTGCAGTTTAGCGCATTAACCTGCAGTGCCACACCTGTATAGTGCCTACGATTACACATTTCTACCCATGGATAAAGCCCTCATGAAAATGGACATTCAGATAGCCCTTCCTTCTGGTTTTTATGTAAGAGTAGCTCCATGTTCTGGCTTGACTTCAAAGCACTTCATTGATAGCAGAGTCATTGTCATAGATAAAGATATAAAGGAAACAGTGTGGTACTTTTCAATTTCGGCGAAGAAAATTTTCAAGTCAAAAAAGGTGATCAAATTGCACAGCTCATTTACGAACGGATCTTTTATCCAGAAGTAGAGGAGGTACAAGTGTTGAATGACACTGAGAGGGGTTCCGGAGGTTTTGGATCTACTGGAAAGAATTCAACTTATGCCAAGAATAGAAAATTGGTTTTTTCCACCTTAACATAAAGAGTTTTCACTTGAAGTAACAAAAAAAAGAAAGAAAATGGAAGGTATTTACAGAGTCACTGTACCAAAAAGAAATGGGTGATGTTCAACCATTTCAATAGGTAGCATATGTCATTTCAATAGTCAGTGATACAGAAAATATGTACAGGGTGCATTGAAGGCACTGACAAAGAACAAGGCCCTAGGATTTAATGGAATACAAAACAATAAACTAAGGCACTCACTCACCTATGCCAAGAAATTTAGAAGAGAGCTACCTGACCAGCTGATTGGAAGTAATCAATATTTGTGTCCATTCTTAAAAGAGGTGATTCAGTAGAATGCGGAAATCATTGGACAATGCCATATGCAAGTAAAATATTGCTAAAGGTAATTTTAAAAAGTGGATATCGTTGCTGGTATCAGATGGATCTTAGCTGAAAGCAGAAACTACCAGATATTTACCTGTGCTGTATTGATTATGAAAAGACTTTCAACTGTGTGGATCATGACAATTTTTGGACAACATTGTGGAGAATGATTCATCTGGAACACTTTTTGTGCTCATGTGGAACTTGTAGATAGAATAAGAGGCAGTCATTCAAACAAAGCAAGTAAACACTGAGTGGTTTAAAATCAGGAAAGGTGTGCGCAAGTGTTATATTCTTCCACCATACTTACTCAATCTGTATGCTGAACACATAATCAGAGAAGCTGGACTATATGAAGAAGAATGTGGCATCAGGATTAGAGGAAAACTCACAGCCTACGATATACAGGTGATACAACTTTGCTTGCTGAAAGTGAAGAGGACTTGAAATACCAACTGATGAAGATCAAAGACCACAACCTTTTAGCATAGATTGAACCTCAATGTAAAGAGAACATTGTAAAGAAAACTTCAATGTAAAGAAATCCTTACCACTGGACCAGTAAATAACTTCATGATAAGTGGAGAAAAGATTAAAGTCGAAACTTTATTTTGCTTTGATATACTATGAATACTCATGGAAGCTGCAGTCAAGAAATCAAACATATTGCATTTGGCAAATCTTCTGCACAAGACCTCTTCTAAGTGTTCAATAGTAAGTTTCAGGGTTAAGGTGCGCCTGACCCAAATCATGGTATTTTTAGTAGGTTCATATGCTTGTGAAAGTTGGATAATGAATAAGGAAGACTTTAAAAGAATTGATGCATTTGAGTTATGGTGCTGAAGAAGAATATTAAAAGTACCATACATAGACTGCTAGAAGAACAAACAACTTTGTGTTTGAAGAAGTACAGCCGGAATGTTCCTTAGAGGCCAAGATAACAAGGTTTTTTCTTTCATACTTCAGACATGTTATCAGGAGCCACCTGTCCCTGGAGAAGGACATCAGCTTGGTAAAGTTGTTGTACAGGGTGGTGGGTCAGCGTAAAAGAGGAAGACCCCCAACAAGATGAATTTGCACAGTGGCAGCAACATTGGGTTCAAGCATAATGATTATGAGGATGGCATAGGACTGGGCAGTATTTCATTCTGTCGTGCATAAGGTTGCTATGAGCCGAAACCAACCAAACAGCAACATATATACATATACACATATATGTACATAAACATATGGAGTCCTCATGTGATGCTATAGAGTGAGTACTTGAGAGCTAACTGCAAGGTCAGTAGTTCATACCCACCAGTGTCTCCTTGAAAGCTGTATACAGTGTTGCTATGACTCAGAACTGACACACAGCGCTCAACAATATTACATATGTGTTTTAGGTGCCATCAAGTCAGTATCAACTCATAGCAACCCCTGTGTACAACAGAACAAAACACTGCCCAGTTCTGTGCCAACCTCACCATCGGTGCTACTCCCGAGCCCATCTCACGGGGGTCTTCCACTTTTTCTCCGACCCTCCACTTTACTTCTCCAGGGATTGGTCTCTCCTGATATTTATATTAAAATAAAGATTCTGGGGCCCTATCTCTGACCTAGGGTTGTTTTTTGTTGTTGTTATTAAGTGCCATTGTGTTGATTCTGACTCATAACCTTGTATAAGGTTGCCTAGGACTGGCTGGTGAGGCTTAACTGCCAACATCATGGTTCAAAATGAAATTGCAGTTCAGCTGATTAACACACATTGCTACACCAAGATTTCTGTGGTCTAGGGTGGTGTTGTTTCTCGGTTCCGGCTCATAGCGACCCTGTACAGGGTTTCCGAGGCTGTACATCTTTACAGGAGCAGAAGGCCTCATCTCTCTCCCGTGCAACAGCTGGTAATTTCAAACTGCTGACTGTGAGATTAGCAGCCCTATTCGTAACCACTATGCTACCAGAGCTGTAGGTCTAGGGTGGAACTCAGGAATCTGTAGCTTTGAATGCAGTCCCAGGTGATTCTGGTGTATAACCAGGTTTTGGACACCTGCCATACTGTGAGTTAATGCGCTGGACTCCAAAGTCAGTTTGAACTGCAAAGTCAGTGGTTCAAGCTCACCAACTGCTCCTCGGAAATACTGTGCAGGGTTGCTATGGGCCAGAACCGACTCGATGTCACTTAACAGCAAAAACAACAACATGCATATATGTGCAATGCTGGAATCCTGGTGTAGTGCTATGGGGTAAATCACTGGACCGTAAGGTTGGTTTGAACCACAAGGTCGATGTTCAAACTCACCACCCACTCCTTGAAAACCCTGTACAAGGTTGCTATGAGTTGGAACCAGCTTGAGAGCCCTTAACAAAATAATGTGCAGTGCCATGAATTGTTTAATGTAATTATATCATTATTCAATCACATGAATTATATAATTCTTAATTATATATGTGTGTATATTTGTTGTTGTTAAGTGCCGCCTAGTTGGTGCCAACTCATAACGACCCTGTATAGGATTTCCATGGAGCAACTGGTGAGTTTGAACTGCTGAACTTGGCTTTCAAACCAGTCTTGTGGTCTAGCTTATCCTGCTACCCCACACCTGTGTGTGTGTGTGTGTGTGTGTGTATTTCACATTTTGTTGAGTCATTCATCTGTTGATGGGCATTTTTGCTGTTTTCAAGTTTTGGCTGCTGTGGAAAGTGCTGCAGTGGACATTGGTGTACAGGTTTCTATTTTCATTACTACCTTCACTTCTGGATTGATATTTAGAATTATGATTGATGGTATATATAATATTCTTATATATTTAAAAAAAGTTAAACTTTTTGATGAATCAGGTATCATCCATTTTTTTAAACCTTTTATTGCCAGTCAATTGAAGTTTTACAGACAAGAGCATCAGTTTTTTACATTCAACAAATCATGTACTTTGCTTCATCTCAATTATTGCTGTCACTTCTATTCAACAACAATATCCCAGTTCCTCCCTATGCTACCTGTTTCCATTCCATCCACCTTTTTAACTTTGTCCTTAGGTAAATGTTATCCTTTTGATTTTGAATGATTGAACATTCCATGGTGAGCATACCTTATTAATGTTGGATCCCTTATGCACCTATTTTCTGCTCGGCTGAAAATTGAGCCATGAGGGTAAGTTCCTTTCCAGACCTGAATTTAGGGCCATAGTCTCAGATTCCTCTAGTGTCTTTCTGACCAGTAAGCTTGGTTTGTTGTTTTTTTGTCTAAATAGTTTGGGATTTTATTCCATATTTTCTCCACTATATCCATGACCTTCTTACGTTTTTCAGAGCAGTTAATAGTGGTAGCCAGTCACCATCTAGTTCCTCTGGTTTCAGAGTCATGGAGACTCTGTCCCATGACTCTGACATGTTCCATTACTCCATTGTACTAATTGATTACAAGCATATTCAATTCTCATCTCTCTTCTTGCTTCCTCAAATGGAGAGTTCAGTAGTTTCATCTTAGGTGTCATCCATTTTTAATGATAAAGACTTACATATCTTACTATCTAATGAATCTAGTTCTTTTTAGAGCTTTCCTGAATATGTTGCTTTTTCCATACGAATTGTAGAAATCGCTTTTTCAATTGCAGAATAATAAAAGAATATTTGTAGCTCTTTTTATTGAGACTGAGTTTAAATTGAGCTTAAATTTTAATAAATTAGTGACATCTTTGGAGTAGGTTATTCTCTAAGAAGATAGTATATCTTTGTTTTTGTAAGTACTTTAATATTCATGAGTGTTTTAAGGTTATTTTTGTTTTTCTATTTCTTAACTAAGTTTAGTCATGTTGTTGTTGTTAAGTGCCGTGGAGTTGGTTCCAACTCATAGCGACCCTGCACAGGGTTTCCAAGGCTGTAAATCTTTGGATTACGGGAGCAGAAAGTCTCATCTTTCTCTCGCAGAACCGCTGGTAGTTTCAAACTGCTGACCTTGCAGTTCACAGCCCAATTCGTAACTACTACGCTACCAGAGCGAGTCACTATATAAATGGTAAAAGTTTTCACTTTCTTATTGCTTTGTCAAATAGTTTGACTTAGAGTTTACTTATCATGT
Organism: Chrysochloris asiatica; assembly: GCF_000296735.1. NCBI lineage: Eukaryota > Metazoa > Chordata > Mammalia > Afrosoricida > Chrysochloridae > Chrysochloris > Chrysochloris asiatica. The sequence goes on along the minus strand of NW_006408532.1, from coordinate 2,804,411 downwards.
GCAATCATCTGCCTTTAGGGAAGGAATAACCTTAGTTACACAAATCATATTCTAGCTTGAGTGTCAATTTAATTCTCACTGTAAATAAATACATTGACATTCTGGTTCTATATATTTTATGTTAATATAAATATAAAATGAGATTAATCTAATCCTTGTTGTTGTTATTAAGTGCAGTTGTTTTGACTCATAGTGACCCGTATAAGGTTTCTGAGGAAGAGCTCGTGAGATTGAACCCCCAACCTTGTGGTTCAAACCAATCTTGCAGTCCTGTGCATTAATCCACAGCAACACACCAGGACTCCTCACATACCAGCAAATTAGGTTTTGGAGTCTGAGATTTGGCTGAAAGCCAAATTCTAGCTTTTGGAAAATAGAATGTCGCCCAATGTGGTAGCCTCTTGGTAGACAGCCAGATAACCTCTCTCAGCAAACATGTATATTTTATTTTTAAAAGCAATAATTCACTTAGTGAGCTTTAATATATTAATTGAAAGCCTTTAAGAAAGTGCATTATGTCTGGCTGGCTACCTGTGTGCAGTAAAGTTGGTTCTGATTCATTGCGACCCTGGGTAGGGTTTCTGAGGCTGTAACTCATTATGGAATTCTGATGTGGTGCTGTGAGATAATACACTGGACCACAAGGTTGGTTTGAACTGCATGGTCAGCGGTTCAAATTCACCAGCTGCTCCTCGGAAACTCTTCACAGGGTCACTTTGAGTTGTAAAGGATTTAAAGGCATTTAGTAACAACTCTTCATGGGCTCAAAAAGCCTCTTTTCTCCTGTAGAGCAGCTGGTGGTATCAAACTGCTGACCTTATGGTTAATAGCCCAAAGTATAACTCATTCATAATTATCTACTATATCTAGACATAGTAGATATATATAAATGGCAGTTTTTTTCATATGCTACTGGTTGGTATTTCTGTACTGGGTTATAAATAAAAAGACCTAATTTCTACACTAAAGATAGACTTTGGAAAATTGCTGAGTAAATATCACCCGTCACATTTTTAATGAATATTTAAAATTCTTATATATTACAGAATTTTACAAACTTGTTCGGACAGCCACTAGTCTGCTTGCTTTCTCCTACAGCATATCCAAAAGCTTTACAAGGTATGTTCTGTCACTACATGTTATATCTGTAGGTTGCAAATGAACAATGACTATTAAAATAATACTGATCTTTGTTTTTTCCTCCCATAATGATCACATATGGACTTTCAAGTGTTTAATGTGACAGGTTGATCTGAAATATACTTTAGAAGTCTTGTAAACAACCATTCTGCCTTAATTTGTGCTACCTATAAGCTTTGAGATCATTCTAAGAGATGTGATAAAAGTCATCCCTGAAAAAAGGGTGGTTTTGTTTTTTTCTGTATTGGGGAACTCATGATTTGTGAGTTTTAAAATTAGTTTTATAGGTGCTTGCCCCAAAACTAAGAGATCATCTACATAGCATGATTTCTTGCATCTTTGACTTTAAGCATCTTTTAAGACTTAGATTTCTGGTCTGGAAATTTTTCTCATCCTGTGCCTAAGAGTTAGGCTAACCTAACTGGTACAACTGAAAGGGTTTCTTTTATTCACATTTTTACTTTGCTGTACTTAGAATATAAAAGAACCTCTTCTGTGTCAGCTAGAGAGACAAGTCAGTGTTACAGCCATTTCTCAGATGGCTGGGAAATGAAAGACTTTTTGTCTTTAACAATTTATTCTTAATAAATAACACATAAAATCTAACTCCCAGTCATTTAGTAAAATACTAAACAAACCTTAACCCTGTTTTAGCAGTACTTGTCACTGTTTCACTATCTCCCTAACTATGAATAGTGCTGATGTCTCTCTGTGGGAGATGGCATTTTACTGCTACTTCCCAGCCAGAAGCCCTGTCTGCTGACATAGTTTGACACAGGAAGTGATGGTCAGCATTTGAATGCCTGAGAGAAGCTGGAGACTTTCACCGTTGTTTTGAGGTAAGTTCTGCTATTTAACAGGGAAAAACATGTAGAAATATTAAGTTCATGTATCCAGAAGTCAAATGATCCTATATTAAGGGATAGAACTTACCTTCAAACAACGGTAAAATTCTCCTGCTTTGAGGACTTTATTATCCTGTTTCCTATTATTTCTGTATGAATGGAATTCCCTCCTATTACTTGAGAGTAATTTTTGCTATTAATTTGTCTTGCCAAGATGCAGCTTTCATTAAGATCACATGATCTAATAAATAAATGCTAAGACTACTTAGTCAGGCAGGCTTTTTTGTGTAAATGATAAATCGAGGACTCTGGAGTCAGAGTGATGACTGAACTTGAATCTCTACTAAGCCATTTATGAGCTTTGTGACCACAGGAAGTGACATGTGGTCACCTATCAAATGGGGGGTATACCAATACCTACCTCCTAGAGTAATACTGGGTGCACAGTAGATAACTAGTATGTTCTGACTATCGCTATTATTAATATACTTATTATTATTACATGCCCTTAACATTTTTTGGACCAGTGTCCTGTCTTTTGTGTTATAAGTCTTACCTTTCTAATAATTTAAATGAATTATTTAATTACATAAACAGATTTTTTTTTTTTTGAGATATATTTTGGATATATCCATAGATATTATTGCCAGTCATTTTTGCGAAAGGGAGTTGGCTCTCTATCTGTGTAAAAAACTATCAGATACCTAAGTAATTGGAATAGCAGATAGAGTTCCTCCTACACCTTGGCATTTAAAGCTGACTGTTTTCTCTTTAGCCGAGAGTTTCATCAGTGATTCTACAGACATTACTAGAGATAGCACACCAACCAGACAAGCATAGTTGTTATTTTCACAGAGCCACATGTCTAGTGAACAATGCAGACAATGGTGTAAATGTGATAAGGGTTACCTAGGACGAAGCTCATGGAACATTTAAGAGGAACACATAAGCAGCACTTGAAGGAAATGGATGAAATGATATTTAAATGGATTTGAATAATGTACAGAATTAGTTGGAAATGGAGGTATGGTTGAGCAAAAGTATCTCAGCAAGAAAGTAGCATGTAGTAAAGTATCCTGGTGTGTGCTGCAAGGTCGGTTTGAATTGTAAGGTCAATAGTTCAAACTCACCAGTCGCTCCTTGGAAACCCTAGACAGGGTTTAAGTTGGCACCAATTCAACAGCACCTAGCACCAACAATAAAACCCTGAAGTGAAAGAGTTTTTAATATATTTAAAGACATTAAGGTTGTTCCTTCTCATTAAAGAGTATAGAGTTTGGTTGTGTAGCTGCATTATAAAAAAGTCTTTTAAACACAGAGGTATACTATGGAAGGACATCCAATAAACTTGTGGACAATGAATCAGACAAGGGGCATTGATGTAAAGAAAGATGGTAGTGACTGACATTAGAGTACAATGGCTGGGTGGTGGTTAGGTACCACTCTTGGATCCAACTCAGTGACCCTGTATAGGGTTTCCAAGGCTGTAAATCTTTAACAGAGCAGAAAGCCTCATCTTTCTCCCTCAGAGTGGCTGGTAGATTTTAACTGCTGACCTTGAAAGTTAGCTGCCCAGCTCATAATCCACTACGCTACCATGGCTGGGCAGTGGTAGTATGCCGTGAAGTCAGTTCCGACTTATAGCGACCCTGTACAGGGTTTCTGAGGTTGTAAATCTTTATGGGAGCAGAAATCCTCATCTTTCTCCCGCAGAATGGCTGGTAGTTTCAAACTGATCTTGAGGTTAGCAGTCCAACTTGTAACCACTACGCTACCAGAGCTCCTTAGCTATAATATAATAACTAACAGGACTTGTTGATGGAGGTGTGGGTTAGGGTTAGGGTAAAGATAGAAATAATGATACTTGATGAGAAACAGATTTGCAGAGAACAAAAGAAGAATTTGTTTTCAGTTTGTTTTACTTTTTGTTGGGAATTGAGTGAAGGTTTACAGAGCAGATCAACAGTTTTACATTCAACAAATCATATACTCTGTTTCCTCTCAATGATTGCAACACCCACCATGCAAAAAGTTATTTCCCGTCCTCTCTGAGGTTCTTATTTCCATTCCATCCTCCTTCCCTATGCTTCTGAACTTTGTCCTTGGTAAATGTTGCCTTTTTGATTTTAAATGATTGACCATAACATAGTAAGCATACCTTACTAGTACTGTTGTCTCCTATCTACTGATTGGCTGAAAATTGGGCTACAAGGATGAGTTCTGTTTGAGACCTGCAGGGTGATTGAGGTCCACAGTCTTGGGTTCCTCCAGGTCTCTTTCTGACCAGTAAACCTGGTCTTTTAAAATTTGTTTCAGTTTTTGACATAGTAATTTGAGAGGTAGGTCTAGATCAGTATTATCTAACAGAAATATTATGTAAGTCACATGTATAATTTAAAATGTTGTCGTTTTTGCTAAGTGTAACTGGGTTGGTTCTAACTCATAGCGTCCCTATATAGAATTTCCAAGGAGCAGCTAGTGGATGTGAACCACTTACCTGCAGTTAGCAATCCAGTGCTTATCCTACAGTGCCACACTATATTTTAAAAAAGGTAAAAAGTAACAAGTAAAATTAGTGTTAATAATGCATCATTTTGTATGAAGTCTTTGAAATATGTATGGTGTATATTTCACACTTACTAGCACATCTCAATTTGCACTAGTCACATTTTAAGTGGCCAGTAGCTACTGCAGGACAGCATGGTTCTGGACTAAGGAGATTAATCTAGGTTGAGAGACAGAATTGGGAATCATTAGGAAAATAGAATGAAATCATTGGAGTAGATGAGATGAGCAGTGTGTTCGCCCAAAGAAAGAAAATGCTGATTTTTAAAGGGATAAACATAGAAAGAGTAATTGTCAAGGGAAACTGAAGACAATTGGCTGTGCTAGTATTTACCAAACATTTCCATCATAAATTGTCTGTGGTCCAGCATTTTCTGTTTGGATAAAGTTTGTTAGTTGGGCAAAATGGGCTAAGGAATATGTTCTTTTCCCATTTCTCTTAAATTTTGGCACTTAACAACAACAACAATGTTCAGCATTAGAGAAACATGAGGCTTTCTATTCCCTCAAAGATATATGTCCCTGGGAACTCTATATAGGGTCTCTCTGTGAATCAGAACCAACTCAATGGCACACAACAACAACAACAGTGTTCCACAGAAAGTAACAGGCCCAGGCTATGTTTTTGTAGCTCCATGTAGCATCTACTTTGTTGAACTATAATTTGATATAACTTTAATTTTATAGGTTGTCAGTATATAAAAATAACTCCTCAACTGTGCAGCTTTTATAAACCTGTTGTCTATATATAACATGTTTGTTATTACAGATCAATCTCAACGAGGTAGCCTCTTCACTCTCTTTTTGAACAATCCTCTAATGGCCTTCCTATTTGTCTCTGGATTATCAAGCATGCGTAGAGGCCTATGGGAAAAATGTCAAGAATATCTTCGAAAAATCAACCGAGATATTGCCCAGCTACTGACTCATTCACGTTCAATAGGTACCCTATTAATCTAACTGAACACTTCACAGAATGTATTGTTATGCATTGATCTTGTTACTTATTTTAAATTATTTGAATTTTTAAAGGTGTTTGTCCCAGGCGGGAAAATTGAGAAGGTTTTCCTCCCCTTTGACATCTATTTTCCACTTGGGTTTCCTTTTACTGTCACCTTTATTCTCATTACAGATCAGGCATTTCTTCAGTTTTTTGGAGATGAATTTCTTCGCTTACTTCTCACAAGGTTTATCTTTTGTTCAGCCACCATGAGGATGCACAAGATTTTTCGGGTAAGCAAGGAATGTCATTAAAGATCAATTTTACCTTTTAAGTTAGGCTTTTAATAATTATGTATTATATTCTACCTGTACTGAATAAAGTTTGAATAGATCTATAATTATATTTTAAAATTAATATTTCAGGTATAAAGGTCAACACTGTAAGTCATATCTCAGTATCTCCTCACCAGTCAAGATGTAGAATGTTTTCATTAACTTTGAGGCCCTCTATAGATCCTCTTTGATTTTAACCCCTTCCCTCTTTTATTCAGATGAAACTGCCATCCTGAATTTTATGATTATCATTCACTATTTTTTATATTTTTGTCACATGTGCTTGTATACCTACACACCTTACTGCTGGATACATGTTATATGTTGTCTTTTCTAACTTGTTTTTTTTCACTCCTCCTGTAAAGATTTACACCCTCGGAAACCCTGTACAGGGTCGCTATGGGTCGGAACCGACTTGACGGCACTTAACAACAACAACATTACATACCTGAGATTGAACCATGTTGATGACTATAGCTCTCATTCATTGCTTTTCACTGCTATATTGTTGGTAGGTGCCATTAAGGCAGTTCTGATTTAGCAACCTTATCCACAACAGAACAGAACACTGCCCAGTCCTTTGCTATCTTCATGGTTGTTGTTGTGTTTGAGTCCATTGTTGCTACCACTGCATCAATCTGTCTCTTTGGGGCTCTTCCTCCTTTTTGTTTACCCTCCACTTTTCCAAGTATGATATCCTCCAGGAACTGGTTCCTCCTGACCCACAAACAAAAAAAGATGAATTTCTTCATTTACTTCTCACAAGCATGTCCAAAGTACAAGAGATAGCTCTCAACTTCTTCAAGTCTAAGAAACATCCTGGCTATACTTTTTCAAGACAGGTTTGTCTGTAATTCTGTAATTCCATGGCACTTTCAGTGTTCTCCTCCTACACCACAATTCAAATGCATCTATCCTTCTGTGGTCCAACTTTCACATGCATATAAAACGATTGAAAATACCATGGTTTGGGTCAAGCAAACCTTAGTCCTTAAAGTGACATCTTTGCTCCCTAACACTTTGCAGCAGATTTGCCTAATGTAATTTGTACTTTGACTTCTTGAATGCTGCTTCCATATGCATTGATTATAAATCCAAGCAAAATGAAATCTTGATACCTTCAGTCTTTCTCCATTTATCATAATGTTATTTATTGATGCAGTTTTGAGGATTTTTGTTTTCTTTACATTAAGATGCGATCCATATTAAATGCTGTAGTCTTTGATCTTTTCATATTTCAAGACCTCTTCACTTCCAGCAAGCAAGGTTGTGTCATCTGCATATCGCAAGGTATTAATGAGTCTTTCTTGAATTCTGATGTCATACTCTTCTTCATATACTCCAGTTCCTTTGCATACTTGCTCAGCACACAAATTGAATAAGTATGCTGAAAGGATACAATCTTCATGCATACCTTTCCTAACTTTAAACCACTCAGAATATCTTTGTTCTATTCTAACAGCTGTCTCTTGGTCTATGAACAGGTTCCTCATGAGCACAATTAAGAATGGAATGCCCATTCTTTCACTGTCCAGCTTTTGCATGCATATGAGGTTATTGAAAATACATTAGTCCTCAAGCTGACATCTTTGCTCTTCAACTCTTTAAAAAGGTCTTGTACAGCAAATTTGCCTAATGCAATACGTTGTTTGATCTTGACTGCTGCTTTCGTGAGTGTTGATAGTTGATCCAAGAAGAATGAAGTCCTTGACAACTTCAATCTTTTCTCCATTGATAAGAATGTTGTTTATTGGTCCAGTGGTGAGGATTTTTGATTTCTTTACATTGAGATGCAATCCATACCAAAGGCTGTGCTCTTTGATCTTCATCATATGCATGTGGAAGCTGGACAGTGAATAAGGAAGACCGTAGAAGAATCGATGCCTTTGAGTTATGATGTTGCAGGAGAATATTGAAAGTGCCATGGGCTGCCAAAAGATCCATTTTGGAAGAAGTGAAGCCAGAGTGCTCCTTAGAAGCCAAGATGGCCAAACTTCGTCTCTCATACTTTGTACAGACATATTGTCAGGAGGGACCAGTTGTTGGAGAAGGATATCATGTTTGGTAAGGTGGAGGGTCAGAGAAAAAGAGGAAAACTCCCAACGAAATGGATTGGTCAAGTGGCAGCATCAGTGGACTCAAGCGTGGCAACAGTAGTGAGATTGGCCCAGGATCGGGCATTGTTTTGTTCTGCTGTGCATAAGGTCGCTATGGATCAGTACTGACTCGATGGCACCTAACAACAAAAACAACTCATTCTTTGCATTGTTATCCATAATTTGTTATGATTCATACAGTCAAATACCTTTGTGTAGTCAATAAAGGAGTGGTATCTCTGGTTCCATGTCCTTTTCTGAATCTAGCTTGAATTTGATGCAGCTCCCCGTCAATGTCCTATTGCAACCATTTTTTTGGGGGGTGGGGAGGGAGTTGTCGGGGTGGTGATAAGGAGATGTACACAAAAATACTCAGGAGTATACAATCATTTAAACAACCAAGGGGCACATTCTGCAAGCCTGCCTCCTGGCCGCCAGCACTCTGTCCCTCTCTTTCCATGAGTCTAGAGTCCTCATCACTGCCTCCATATCTGGTGTCACTGCTTCTCTGGATAGGGTCCCACATTCTGTTTGTGCTCTTCTCCTGCTACCATTTTTAAATAATCTTCAGCAAAATCTTACTTGCATGTGATAATGATACTGTTTGATGAATCCACCTTGTGTCACCTTTATTTGGAATGGCCACAAATATGGATCTTTTCCAATCAGTCGGCCAGACAGCTATCTTCTAAATTTCTTAGTTGTATACATAAGTGAGAACCTCCAGCACTGCATCAATTTGTTCAAAGGTTTCAATTTCAATTCCTGGTGCCTTGTTTTTCACCAGTTCAGTGAGTACATCTAGAACTTCTTCCTTCAAATTTACTAGTTCTTAATTATATCCTATCTCTTGAAATGGTTAAACATTAGCCTATTCTTTTTGATGCTGTGACTCTGTCTTCATTCCATCTTCTTTTGATGCTTCCTGTGTCATTCAGTATTTTGCCCCTAAAATCCTTTAATATGACAACTCAAGGCTGGAATTTTTTTCGTCAGTTCTGTCAGCTTGAAAAATGTTGAGCGTGTTCTTCCCTTTTGGTTTTATAACTCCAGGTCATTGTGTACTTTTATTATATTTGACTTTTTCTTCTTGAGTTGCCCTTTGAGATTTCTGGTCAACTTTTTGCTTCATCATTTCTCCCAGTTGCTCTTTCTGTGTTCAAAAGCAAGTTTTAGAGTCTCTTGTTATGTCCATTTTGGTCTTTTCTTATTCTTAATATCCTGTCTTTTTAATGACTTTTTGCTTTTTTCCTATATGATGTTCTTGATGTGTGTGGTTAATGGATCAATTCTGTTTTTGAGGTGGTCTGTAAATTCAGGTGGGATGTACTCAAAGTCATATTTTAGCTCTTGTGGACTTGTTTTAATTTTTTGTTTCAGCCTGAACTTGCATATCATCAATTGATGGACTATTCCAGTCTGCCCTTGGCCTTGTTTTGGCTGACAGTATTTAGCTATTCCATTGTCTCTTTCCACAGATGTGGTCAGTTTGCCACCTGTGTATTCCATCCAGTGAGGTCCACATGTATAGTTACCTTGTTGTTGCTAAGTGCTATCAAGTTAGTTATGACCCCTAGCAACCCTGTATAGGGTTTCTGAGAAGTGCCAGCTTTTCAGTTAGCAGTCCAGTGTTTTCCTTCCAGCTTTTCAATTAGCAGTCCAGTGAAATCCTGTAGTGCCACACCTTACATGTTGTTTTAAAAAGATCTTTTTCAGGAATAAATTATTGGTCTTGCAAAATTTTATCATGCAATCTCCAACATCGTTTCTACCGTCTAGGCAACATTACGACTATGTCCTCCCTCTTTGTTTCCAGCTTTCATATTCTCATAACCAGTAATTAATTATCAGTGCATATTTGATCAATTTCATACTGAAGAAGTTGGTAGAATTCTTCAATTTCATTATCACTGGCTTATGTGGTTGGTGCATTAATGTGAATAATAATGGTATTAAATAGTCTTCCTTGCAAGCATATGGTTGTTATCCTGTCCCAGACAGTATTGTACTTAAGGATACATCTTGAAATGTTCTTTTTGAAGATGAATGTGATGCCAGTTCCTCTTCAAGTAGTCAGTCCCAGTATAGTAAGCCATGTGATTGTCAGTTTCTATCAGTCTTTTTGCATTTTGTTTCATTTCTTATGACTTTCAATGTTTCTAGACTATAATTCATACATGATCTTATGATGATACATTTAAAATATAAAGTAATTATATAATAAATATCTATATGCACACCACCTAGATTCTGCAGTTAACATTTTGATATATTTGCTTTTTCACATATTTGTCCTTCTATTCATCTCTCTCCTCATTTATCAATATATCTTATTTTTTTTCATTTTGAAATAAATGTATACATTAATAAAATTACCCCTAAATACTTTAGCTTATATTTACTTTCTAATGTAAAATTTACTTACAATAAAATGAGCAAAATCTTAAGTGTACCATTTGATGGGTTTTTGACAAATATGAGTACATGTACCTGTGTAACTGAAATCTATCAGGTTATAGAAAATACAGTCATTCCAGAACATTTTCTCATCCCTCATCTTTGTCAGTCCCAAACTGAAGGAAAACATTGTTTTAATTACTTTCCCTTTAAGTTAGCTTCACTTAGTCAAAAATGTGAATCATATACTATGGATTATTCTGTGTAAACTTTCTTTGAGCATAATATTCTTAAGATTCTTTCATGTTGTTGTATGTGTCAGTAACTTGTTCCTTTTTATTATTGAGTATTACTCCATTTTATGAATATACAGTGTTTATTTGATCATATTCTTGTTAATGAATACCCGAGCAGTTTCCAAAATAACTTTTAACATTCTTATACAAGTCTCTCCTGAGCAGATATATTTTGAATTTTCCTGTTAATAAGATAGGCATATGTTTAATTTTATACAGACTTGCCAGACCTTTTCTCAGTAGATGTAACATCTTACACTGCCACCAACAATTTCTAAAAGTTCTTATTTGTTGTACATACTTACAAATATTTGGTATTATCAGTCTTTACTTTTCTGGTAGATTTGTAGTGGCATTTCATTAGGGTTCAATTTGAATTTCATATGAATAATAATATTGAACATCTTTTCTTAATGTTTGTTACATAGTCATATAACTTTGTGGATTATCTTTTGAAATCTTTGCCCATTTATTTCATTGGATTGTTTTTGGGTTTGTTTGTTTTTTAATTGAGTTTTGTGATTAATAAGAGTTGCTTCTTTATTTTCTTTTTCGTTCTGTAGTCTACATAAGAAATCGTTTACTATCCCAAAGTCATGAAGACTTTCTCCTGTGTTTTCTAGAAGTTTTATTGTTCTAATTTTTGCATATAGATTTATCATGTATTTTGAGTTAATTTTCTTTTAGAATGTATGGTAAGGGTTAAAGGTTTTTATTATTTGTATGAATATGTAGTTGTTCTAGTACCATTTGTTGAAAATATTATTCTTTTATAGAATAACACACTTTTCTCAAAAATTATACAACCATATATGAAAGGACCTCGAAATGTTTGTGCAAAAAGGGAATGAAAATATAATAGAATTTTTTCCATGAATTTTTTATGTCCCCTTGTACATGTAGATATGTCTAGATGCCAAATTCTGTTCCTTTGATCTATGAATTTTATCTTTTGTCCAGTTCAATACTGCCTTGATTACTCTAGCTTTATATGTTGTTACTATTGTTGTTCAGTGCCGTCAAGTTGGCTCTGACTCATAGTGACCCCGTGCACAACAGAACAAAACACTGCCCAGTGCTGTGCCATCCTCACAATTGTTGTTACTCTTGAGCCCAGTGGTGCTGCCACAATCTCAGTCCATCTTGTTGGGATCTTTCTGTTTTTCTGTGACCCTCCACTTTAGCAAACATGATGTTCTTTTCCAGGGACCGGTCCATCCTGATAGTATGTCTGGAATAGGAGAGATGAAGGTCTAACCATCCTTGCTTCTAAAAAGCATTCTGGCCCATAACAAATGCTGCCCTTCTGATCTCAGATGATTGATTATCTTTCTTCTCTTGTAATATAAACATTTTCCCTTTAAGCACTGCATTATCGCTATGATTTCAATACTTTGACATGTAAGATGTGTTTTATAATGCAGTATATATGTATTATCTTGATGAAACTTTATCTTTTCTCCAAATTATCTCCTCCTTACCTTCCATATTTCTCCCAGTAATTTCCAACTCTTCTGTCTACTATCCATTCTTGAAATTTTACAATCATCTTTGATACCTCCCTCTAATATAATTAATTGTCCATGCCCATTAATTTGATCTCTTCAGTTTTTCTCATGTGTTTTTCCTCTTTTTTATTTCCCTTAAAGCATTTATTTACTCGTTTATTTAAAAGGAATATTTGTTGAAATTCTATATGTGCTAGCATTTTTTGTTGTTGCTCAGCAGGCAGGGATTATGTGGTTTACATAGTGCCTAGTAATGATATTGTTGTTGTTGTTGTGAAGTGCTATTGAGTCAGTTCTAACCCATAGTGACCCAGTATAGTGTTTCCGAGGAGTGACTGGTGAATTTGAACCACCGACCTTTTGGTTCAAACCGGTTTTGTAGTCCAGTGTATTAACCCATAGTGCCACACCAGGACTGCCTACTAATGATAGACCTCAGTAAATATTTGTGGAATGACTTACCAAATGAATATATTAAGTTGAACCATATGAACCTTACATTTTTTTTTAATGTCTAGATGGTCAAATATCAGCAATTTTAGCTGCAAATACAGTACCACTAAGAGCTAATTATGATGTAAACTTAACTTTTCTCTTCTTTACTTACCAGGAAACACGAAATTATCCGGAAACATATCCACAGCTGCCAAGGGATGAAACAGTGGAGAACCCTCATCTTCAGAAGCACATTTTGGAATTAGCATCCATCCTAGATGTTCGAAATGTCTTTTTTGAGAATACCATAGATGACTATTAAAACAAAAACCCTCTTGTTGAAAAATTGTTCATTTGTCACAGATTTTAAATGGTGCCGTTTTCTAATGTAATGACAGACATATACTGGTGTTTGTTTTATTTTTTTAATTTAGGACCACCATTTTAAAAACAAACTGAAAAAATTATTCAAACTTTTAAGGTAACTGTTTTAAAGTGCAATCTTTTAGGTCTTTTAAAAAAACTAGATTAATCTTGGAATTTTCAACTTTAGATTTCAAGGTACGGATACTTACCTCCAACATCTAAAATCCTATACTCAAAGAATCATTATTCTCACCCTGAGAAGAATTAGATCATTTATTTTTGTATAATGAGGAAAATCCAACTCTTATTCTTGGACCTTAAATGTCTGGATTTGGGAAATAATCATTAAGATGAGGCTAGCCAGCATGGATTACTAAAAATCAAGAATAGAGTCCTTCCATAAGAATTTTCTTTTCATTCCACGTTAATAGTTAGAAAAATATGTGATTCTTTGATATATGATAAAAGCAGTTCCTGAAATTATTCAATTCCTTTAAATACTGTCAAAAATTTCAGAAACTGTTGGGATTGATATGCATCTTAAAACATAATCTTTATTGGGAGCTTGATATGATGAATATTATTTGGAAATGTGTGAGTTCTGTGTTATAAGATGTGTGTATATTTTGCTTTGTGATCTTTAAATATTAGGAATTAACAAGAACAACAATTTGGAAGTATTTCAGTTAAAAAATCAAGCTGTTGGTATCATAATATAGTTTCTACAATAAGAAATCTAATTTAAAGTTTTATTTCTGAGATCAAGTTTAAAGACTGTGTTGATGTCCCTTACATATGGTACAGAGTTGGTAATTTTTTTGCCTAGTTGAAATATATGAGACTTAAAAAGTCAGAGATGTTTTTAACTTTTGTTGGAGATAAGTAAATTATTATGAACCTAAAAGGAAGTTGCTTTTCCATTGATAATTTAGAACAAGACTTGTTAAACTTCCCTGTATTTAATATGTTATATTCATGTATCACTTTTTAAATTTTAAGTACGACTTAATGTACAATAAAGGTTTTTTTATTCCCTGTCACCCCCTTCATATCATCAGCAGAATTAGCTATGAAGGCTCTTTTCCCCATTCTCTTTTCAGTCCATGGCATTGAAGTTCAGAAATCTATAAATCAAAATGCTTTCTACCAATTTTGTATACTGGCTCATATTCTACCTCTGGCAGTCCCAGGGGAAATGAGGTGATTGCTTTTGGCCTATTTCCTATGGCCCTAGGGAAATTTTAATGTACAATTATTTTATTTTATAATTAAAATTATTTTTGTTTTGAAGTTCTGGCAGAAAGAATTATTTGTATCTAAAGTATTCATATACCTGCTCCAATTTGCTGGGTTTTCATCTGTTGTTATTTTTCTTGGATTTGGAGAGCTTTGGAGTTTTTTTGTTTTAGTTTTGTATTATTATTTTGTTTATTCTTTTGAGCAACATTTCAGGAAGCATGGGAGAACTTAGCCTGGAGAGAGATTTCTTTTGCTAGTGGATTATGTTTTTATTTTCAGATAAAGACTGCTTTTCTTTTCTTTCAGTAACTTAAACGTAATAGCTTTCTGTCATAATAATGTCACTTAAAGTACAGCAGTAGTCTGTCAATAATTGGCTTCTTGTTCAGTTCCCTTAAAGTTTTGTGACACTAATGCCCCTAACAACCTGTTCTCTGATGCCTAAAATAATACTTACTGTGCTTAGCATTATGCTTACCAGAACACTGGGCTGGAACTAAGAGACCTGAATGCTTTCTATCCACAGTGTTTCCTGGTAATTATCTTTATGCCCTTTGACAACTGTCTTAATGTCTCTGCTTTTTAACACTCTCATCTGTAAAATGGGGGTTGGCCCAAGGTCCTTTCCAACTTTGTGGTTCTGTATTTTAAGTTCTTGGGTCCAAAAGATGTAGATTTCCCATCCATACAACAGGGGAAACTAGAATCATTTTTTTTACATACACAACACTGTCTGTTCTAGATCATATTTACCTAGTTAGTTGTTTTAGAAATTAGTCTAAGGAGAATCTCTCCTGAAAAAATAAGTTTTTGTGATTAGAACCATGTTTGCCCTGGACAAGAAGTCTTAGAAATCACAACTAGAATTTAGATAATATTGCTCTTTGGTGTGGTGCTAAAGGGTAAGCATTAGACCACAAGTTTGAACTGCAAGCTCGGTGGTTCAAACCCAGCATTGGCTCCTCAGAAACTTTATACAAGGGCGCTGAGTCGGAACTGACTCAACAGCAGTAAACGACATTGCTCTTTGAGGTAATAGTAATATAATCCCTTGCTGCTGTGAGCCAGTGACTCTATTCTGACTCACAGTGACCCTGTATAAGGTTTCCAGAGTTTTAAATCCTTATGGGAACAGGAAGCCTCATCTTTCTCTCTGTGTGGGTGGTGGATTTCAACTGCTGACCTTGCAATTAGCAGCCCCGTGTGTAACCCACTACACTATCAGGGTTCCTTGTATAATCGTAGTTAAAAATGTAAAGTAATCTTGAATCTTCAGAGAGAAAAACAAAAATAATGCTAGAAATTTGCAAACTTTTGTTTCCTTTATTTTTTGTTTAAAAAATGACCTTTACCATCTATTATACTCCAGATATTGTTCTAGGCATTGGGAAAGCAAACAAAGTAGATAAAAATTGCTATCTTCATGAAGCTTACAATCTAGTAAAATGAATCAGAAATTAAATATAATAAGTAAGTGAATTTATTTTAGAAAGTGATCAATGCTAGAAGGGAAGTGAAGAGGTGATAAAGGATTTTTTGGGTTGTGTTTTTACAGAAGAACAATGTTTAAAAGAGTGATCAAGTTAGACCTCATTGAGAAGATGACTCTGCTTTTCATGTTTGTTCTGATTTTAGCTTTTATTATGAAGGGTTTTAAGCATATGTAAACTCTGGTGAACCTTCACGCACCCATCACCCAGCTTCTACATTTTAGGGCATTGCTTTAAACCAAGGAAGAAGAAATGTAAAGGACCAGTCACCCAGTAAGCTTTAAGTGGCAGTGGCAAAGTGGTTTGTTTTTAAAATGCATCCTACCCTTTTCATAAATATAAAAATATTTAGCCATTATTTATTTATTGTTAGAATTAATAGAAATCTAAATGTTGACACTAAGAGTAGAGCAGTGGGAAAAGAGCACTTTGTTTTCAAATTGAATCAACTCCCCCTGGAGATTCTGATAGTCTTTCTTAGAATCAAGGTAAACCAAATAGAAAGTACAAAATTGCAAGAAGTCAACTGGACACAAAATTAAGCACAATTGAATGTTTTATTCTCTTGTTATTCATAAGGTTCTAAAGTTGGTAAAGCAACTTTTTCCCACTTTACAGAAGAGAAAACTAAGACCCAAAAGAGCTTTCAGTTTATACATAGTGGTAGAGCTAGAACTAAAGTCACCTTTTATCTCAGCCCAGTCTTTCTGGTAGCTCAGGCTGTACTTTGTATAATGGACAAGAAACGAATAATTTGAGATTTATATTGAGGGACAAAATGTGAACAGTTTTTTTTTAATGTATCAATTATTGAAACCAATTAATCAGCACTAGCAAATTTATGTTCCTGAATTTTTTTAAGTCCAAAAGTCAGGTGTTTTAATCTTTGAGTCTTTAAAAACAAATCTGTTGCTGTCAAGTTGGTGTTTTTCCTTCCTAGAAAGTGGTGCTCTTAAAATCTCTCAAAGCACATAGAATTTATTGTACCCTTTATATCTTTTACCAACATAAGATGTTTTGAAATTGTAAAAACAAAGTGCAATCCAGTTACGACTGATGTTTTCCTGACATAGGCTCTGGTTTGTTTCGTTGTTTTCCACGCTTCTTGGTACTGCCCTTTATTTTCTTCTTACAATAGAATTTCCTAAAACAGCTTAGGTGATTGTACTGAATTTATTTTAGATAAATACAGTTTATGTTTCAATTGTGGAATTTTATCATCTTTCCCCAAATTTAATCTCTGACCCATCTGTTTTAACTACTTTCTGTCTCTGAGAAGGGGTTTGAATACCACTGAAAAAATTGCTACCTTCCTGGTTTACCAGGATTTTCATTTTCAATAATAAAAAGACAACTTTCACATTAAAAAGAAAAATAAAACAAAAAGCCTGGTACTTGTCCACTGAGACTTGTAGTCAGCCCAATATACAGAGAACATTCTAGACTAGAAATAAAGTGCCAAGCTCTGCAAACTTGGCCACTGCCAGTGATTTCAGAATCACCACCCCCACCTTACCCCCCTGTACACACATATACATTATGTGAGCAAAATGATATGATGTGAATATGAATGGTATTATGAGTCTCCTGGTGCTGATATTTTGGGTGTATGTTTGTGTGTGTTTGCAGAGTATAAAGGGTACATACATTGTAAGTTCTTTTGTTGACCTATTTATTTGAAATTCTTATTTTATTTGTAATGGCATGTGTATATTTTTGTGATGCTAATTGCAATCTCTGAGTATACTTCTTGTGTATATACATATGTATATTTGTAAATATATCCATATGCAGTGATACAGTATGTGTATATTATATACCCATACCCATTGTGGGATGAATTTATTTAAGTTCTGTGAGGACATCCTAGTGGCATTGTTCATGCTGCTTTAATTAGGTTGTGGCAGTATCTCATTCATGAGCCTCTATTTTAAGGGGCTTGCGTTTGGGTAAAATGGGCTGATTTGGTTTTGAAATTAGGTTATAAGATCTTAACAGAAAGCTGGACATTCATAGTTTTTTAAACCATCTACAAATTTCCATTAGTTCTGATGAGAAATTAATGATATAAATCTGAAAAACCCAAGTATGTGGAAACTGAGACACCAGCATGTTGTTTATTTTCTTCACCCTTGTTGAGTATTATTTTGTACTTAGAAATTTCTTTATATTGCAGTTTAAACAAGGGACTGTGGTAGAGTACTTTGATCACATTTCAAAAAATATACAAACATGTTCTTTAAGTGGAGAATATATGTTTCTAGTTACCATTTAAATACCTGGTATTAAATTTTAATTTTTAACTATTTTTTTTTCATCAAAGTGTGCCTCGTTTTGTGTCTCGGAGAGACAGAAAAAGGGCATTAGCTAAGAGAAATGCATAACCTAGAGGGGTGGTATTTAACATGAATTGAGAATCAGGAGGTTGTTATCTGCAGCAGCTGTAATGTCCTATTTGGCATTCCCAACATACATTTTTCTCATTGGAGTTTCCCATCATCTAAAAAAATACCTCCAGTTGTATTGCTATGTCTCTATGAGACCACTTGTGTTCTGTAATTTGGTTATATGTTCACACATGTAGTAAAGTTCTTAATACTAGGTGTATGGTGGTTGACTATAGATTATAGGCCTTCAGTACTCTACCAATGATTTGGAAAGAGGGGAAGGTAAGAGGGTAGTAAATATATTCCATGCCAACTTGTGAATCTGTGGAATATAGAAGAGAATCAATGTGTTCAGTTACTCCTGTCTTAATTTGGCATGTTTATTTGCATGAAAGAGTGTTAGACATGTTTAATATACACTTGAATGCATTCCTGGCAGAAATTAACTTGGAGATTATTTCTGCATGATAAAATATAACTGCAAAGCAACTTTTTACCCCGTTGTTTTCCAGAAGATTAAATATATCTAATTGAAAATTAATTGATCTCAAAATAAAGAAGTTAGGTTCAGGGGTCAATTTTACCACCAAAAAAACCCTTACATTTGCTTCTTGGTTGTTTTATTAACAAAATATCCAACTACTCATAATACTTATCAACTATAGTATTAAATTTGAAATAAAATTACAGTAATCTTAAAAAAAAAAAAGAGGAAATGTGATAAACTGAATTTCAGAAAAATCAGTACCTGATTTTTTAAAAAAACAAGTCCATAGTGTCTAATATTAGTTTAAAAACAATTATTTATTACAGTTGGACATTAGCAGACTACATGCTATGCTACTTAAAATTCTTGGAACTGACTCAGGCTCATTGTGACCATTAATCTGAGGAGAGTATATAAAGTATAATAGAAAAGATTGAATTGACCTCTGACCCTAAAAGTTGTACAGCTACTTTGCAGTCAAATAAGAATTGCTTTGAAAACTGAACCCTTTCCCCATTCATTACATTTTCCTGAACTCTTATAAATTGGTATTTTATATATGTTTATTTGTGCTTTACCTCCACAATCTTTCCAGATACCATGATGGCTTCTTGCTTTGTTTTGTGTTTTACTTCATTTCAACAACTCATTTTTCCCAAACTATGATTTTAAAACATATTACACCGTCTCATCTTTACTTTTTTAAAAAAAGCTTTTGTGAATTATGTGATAGTTTACATGGGAGAACATTATCTTTACATTCATCCTATCGTATTTCGTTTCATTGCAATGATTACAGTCCCCTGCATGCATCATTTATTAACTTTTAAACAGACTTCTTTAACCATGTCTGTGCAAATAGAATCAATTTGAAGGTAAGGGTGTCAGGATGATGTAGGGCAATATGCCATTAATTGGGAAAAGATTAATGTTTTAACATCATAGTAACTTGTTTGTTGGTTCCATAGAAATACTTCCTTTGGAATTCTGTAGATATAAATTTCTTTAAAGCTAAGATTGGTATTTTTTACTTTTTAGTGCAGTATAATACTGACTTTTGAGAAGAATTCCATTTTGTTTACTGCTTTCTTTTTTTACTCCTTTTTTTTTCTTTTAACTGCCTTCCCTGTTACTCAAGTTAACATGTTAATAATTCAATTCTCCCTTCCTGACCACCCTGGCAACCATCATAGAATATTTCTTTTAGCATGAAAATCTTTATCTTGACTTTTTACAATAGTGGTCTCATACATTCTTTGTCCTTCTGTGATTGACTAATTTCACTAGGCATAATGTCTTCCATAATTAACTCTATTTCTTAACATACTTAATCACTTGATTGAAACATTTCTTAATTTGAAAATACTACTTTTTTATTATTTTAAAATTAGTTATCAAACTACTCTAAGCAGTGTGATTTTTAACATATTTGAATAGTAGATTGAGGTATTTTTTAAGTAGTTAGAAGTATGTTATATTATTATACACTACAGATATACTTAGTCAAGTCTGAATTTGATCATAAAACAGACATAAATTCACGAGTATTTTTCCTATTCAGTGGACAATTCCAGTCTATATTCTAAGACAATCATCTTTTTTTAGGTGTGACTAAGTGTTTATTGAGACATTGGTGATTTCGGGACTTAGATTTTTTTATTTTTCTGATAGACTTATTAAATGAAAGTTAATAAACTGAGTGATTATGTCAGTTCAGACTAAGGTAATGAATTATAGCTAGTTTTCCTATAGATCTACAGTACTGTAATAAACTATATTTAAAATTTTGTTTTATCACTAATATTCTTTCTCTTTTGAAGCTATTATGAATGTCCACTTGTTCATGGTTCAAAATTAGAATTTACACTCATTATGGTTTGAACCATAAATTTTCTCAATCCTCAACTATGATCAGTAATTGTAAAATGTAAAATGCTCATGTATAATAATTCTAAAGTAAATCATTTCAAACCATAGAGAAACAACTACTGTCTTTAAAAATATCTAATTCCCATTCATTTGCATAATTATATATTTTTTTCCTACATTAAGGTGTTGTATTAAAAACTGAAGGAAATAATTGCTTTTTAGACATTTTCAGGCAATCAAGTTTTTATTACAATTTCCTGAAGAATGGCTTTTGTTTTTACTGTTCTTTATGCTATCAGTAAAAATAACTTCTAATAGTTGGATAAAATAATTTAGAACTTGATTTTCAGTGGCTTATCAGTTATCTGGATGAGTTTCTTTTGCCACATAGACCATATGTGGCTGGTTTTTCAAATGTTTTTGTTTTGTTTTGTTTAATAAACCGTGTCATTCAGCAATCAGAGAGGCCTATATTTTGGAGGATTCTTCCAGTTGAAGTAGAAAGGTCTTATTTTAAGAAAGGCAGATGCAATGTCTTAACATTTTCATAGTAGAATTTACAAGGAATTTATCCAACTAGGTTATTGTCATGTGTAACACAGTATAAATAGTGGCTTCATAAATCACTGAATCAGATGAAGGTTGTAAATCAATCATGTCATGCTTTGCTGTAAGAA
Organism: Chrysochloris asiatica; assembly: GCF_000296735.1. Taxonomy (NCBI): domain Eukaryota; kingdom Metazoa; phylum Chordata; class Mammalia; order Afrosoricida; family Chrysochloridae; genus Chrysochloris; species Chrysochloris asiatica. The sequence continues at coordinate 2,783,339 of NW_006408532.1, read as the reverse complement.
TTACTGTAATTTCAGACCACATTATCTTCTCTGAGCTATCTCAATTGTAAGTTTGAGTATCTTCTTTATTCAAATCATTGCTAAAGATTAAGATTGTCAAATAGGAATTAAAATAAGTTTTGTTTAGTCTTTTTTTCCCTGAAAATAATGGTGAATCTATTTTCTACATTATGGATATTACATAGAAATGCACATATTTAAATTGTATCAGAAATACATTTGGAGGATGTAATTACTTGATTTTCTAGTGGTGTGAAATAATTTTTAAAAAAAATTGTGCTTGTCTGTAACTGAAATGTTAAACTATAAAAGGATAAGGATCATAGAGTTATACTTACTAGCTCTCCTCCAGACAATGAAGCACAATAATTTTCACGTAACATATCTTATTCCAAGTGCTGCTAATCTGTCATGCAAATAATGAAGTTATTTGGTAGTTTATCTAGCTTTTCACAGATCACTGTAATCCTTGACTCATTGTCTTGTTGCTCACTTGTATTAAAATTTGGGTGATGTGGGCTAATACTTTAGAACAAAATCCATCAGTTCAGCTTTGTTGGTCAGCAAAGCATTTGAACTCACTAGTTTTTATATGTGTTTTCAGTAGAATAAACTTTGAAGGGGCTATTTACTACCAGTGACCAAGGGGAAAAATAATATTATCAGTATCATTTGACTTGAACATCTGTGGTATTGTAAAAGTCTTGTCTGTTGTGCTTCTAAATTGCTTAAGCCATACATACTCTTAAAACAAGGATCTTTTGTTCCTTTCCAGCAGCTTTTTTTCTGTTTTGTCTGTTACGATTGATACTTCATATTTTTTAGGCATTGAGAAACATTTTATGTTCTTGAATTCATCAGATTCAACTGTATGTGAGTTGTCATAAAGGATAGCAAGCCTTTCGCTACTTCAATAAATGAATTTCAGAGTAAACACTGTGATTCTACAGTAGGCCCTTGTCTTTCAATGTTTTCTGTAGTGCCTATCACCTTGAGGTCGCATAAATACTATCGGATGGAAAGTTAGATTGTTTTGATGCTTACTAAATAACATGATCATAGAATATGACTTTTGTTGTCAGTGTATTAAAACATTTTTGCATTGCTAAATGTTCTCTAGGAATGTGCTTACATTCATCAGGTGTGAATTCTTGTAAATGAAATTTGTATCTTGAATCCACATATATATTAAATGTATCATCAATATAAAAATAAACATAATTTGCTTAAAGCTTTTTTTGTAATTCAGTATTTTTAGCAAAATATTTAAACTGTTAATGATCTGCTTTCAGATCATTTTATGACCTGTGGACATAAAGCACCCACCTATATTTTCCTTCTGTGGGGTTTACTGAACAGCTGATTTTCCTCTGACAGAATATGCAGCCATCAAGAGGGAAACTGTGCCTCTGTTCGCAGCCAAAAAGTGGGCATGTACTGCATATTACTGTTATTACAGGTGTGATTTTGCCAATCTTTTGGCTTTTTTCCCCTATGTGTTAATTTGGAAGTTGCCTTTCTCAGCTGACTCCATGTTCACAAAAATACAGCAATTTCAGGTGCCCTAAATTGTATGTACTTGTCAAGGGAGCTAGAAGGCAGTTCAGAATTCAAGGATCATGTGTTTCATATAATTTTACCCCTAGAGCCCAGAGAAACAAGTGTGACCTACTTTATCCTACCAGAGTCCAGAGGAAAATAACAAAGGAGCTTCAAAAAGTTCATGGAAAAATTCTTAAAATTCCATTTTTCCGTGAACTTTTCCTAGAAGTTGTGTCACAAAATACGTATCAAAGTCCATATTTTATAACAAAATTTCAGAAATATTCCTTGATTCAGCATGTCTTCCATTAATGAAAACACATGGTATCAACTAAAATCTCAAAGTTGAAAATAATTGGGTCATGCCTTAAACTATCTTGGGGTTGTGGAAGAGAGAACTTGCTTCTACTTTGTCCGTTTCTTCTGTGTCCTAGTCTCTGCCCTGCTCTTTCCTTGTGATCAGAACTAGAATCCACGGAGAGAAGGAGGTGTTTTCACAGCAGATTAGGTGGAATCTGCGGACCCATGCCTGAGCTGGTGTTGGGTGTGGTAAAAGAACCAGAGTTCCTTTAATGGGGGATGCCTAGAAATGGTTGGATCCCAAGATACCTAACTTTACTAATTTGCAGTGCTACTTTGATCGTGAGTCCTGGGGTGGCGCTGTAGGATAAGCACTAGATCTAGTTGTAATTGCAAGATGTTGTTGTTATGTGCCGTGGAGTCGTCGGTTCCGACTCATAGCGACCCTGTACAGTGTTTCCGAGGCTGTAATTGTTTACGGGAGCAGAAAGCTACTCCCACAGAACAGCTGGTAGTTTCGAACTGCTGACCTTGCGCGCAGCCTGATTCGTAACCACTACGCTACCAGAACTGCAAGATAGAAGGTTCAAACTCACCAGCTGTCAAACCCACCAGGGTCGCTTGATTCGGAACCAACTAGAGAGCATACAACACTTTGAAGATGGCAGTTTACTTTCCTGGCTTTTCTTCATCTATTAAAAGGAGGCAACCCATTATTTTATAGTCAATGTGTAGCGGCGTGTTTTTAAGATGCGATGTAATAATACATCTGACTGCAAATTATAAAAAGTATTTTAGAAACATTTCAATTATATATTGTGTATTGAGTTGCAATGCAAGTTAAAACACTAGTTGTTAAGTGCTGTCGAGTCAGTTCTGACTTACAGTGACCCTGTATAGGGTTTCCTAGGAATGGCTGGTGAGCTTGAATCACCAACCTTGCGGTTCAAACCGACCTTGTAGTCCAGTGCATTACCCCACTGCGCTACACCAGGACTCCAAGGGCCAAAATTCCAGAACTAGTTTCTAGAGGCACAAGCTTGTGTGAGGAGAAAGGCAGACTTTCATTGATTACTATAAAGCAGCCGTGTAGGGCGCAAAAGGAAAGCTCTCTGTTGGCTCAGTGGCTGGGACGCAAGTCAAACCGCCAAAGTGTTGTTAAAGTGCCGTCGAATTGATTACGACCCTCCGCAAACCTGTACAGGGTTTCCGAGGAGCAGCTGGTGAGCTAGAATGGCCGACCTTGCTGAGGTTCAAACTGACTTTGCAGGCCAGCGCATTAACCCATAGCGCCACACGAGGACTCTTAGCTGGGGACATCCAGCACATGAGACAATGGCATTATGGTACAAACTGTTTTCCTTTTACCACGACGCTCCCTCCCACTTCTGACTCTCCGCATCGCTGCCTTTTAGGAAAAAAAAGGAAAGAAGAAAGGTTATTTCCAGACCCAGGCATCATCTGCGGGTCCAGATGCCCGCTGACGTGGCGAGTCGGTCAAAGGGAGTGCCCAGCCTCTGGCCCGCAACCTACAGCAGCCTAGGGCCTAAACGCCAACACAAAGCTCGAATTCCTGGGTGCGGAGGCAGCGCGAGAGCGCATGCGCGCCAAAGGACAGCCCCGTGCAGCCACTTCCGGTCTGCCTGTGCAACTGCGGTTCCGGGTCGTTGCTCGGCTTGCCGGCCGGCCTTGTAGGCTGGTGACGCGGGCGGCGCTCACGAGAGGCCCGGGAGGCGGGGCTGTGCTGTCTGTCCCGTGAGCTGCAGGTGCGCCAGTGGGGGCTCCAGGAATCTAACCAGGACTCTAGTTGCCCGGTGGCCCTAGTCTGCCCCTTAGAACGGTCAGGACGGAGTGCCCTAGGACCTGGGCGGGGGGCGGCACCAGTACTGAAAGGGCGGTGGGGGTGGAATTGGTTCGGGCGGCGAGTTGCCCGGCCTGAGACTCTGAAGCCTAGGTTTCCGGGATTCTTCTCTGCGCAACCTTGGACAAGTAACTGCTCCTCACTGGGTCTCTGTTTTTCAACTACAAATGGGAGAGACATTGGACTCCTCCCTTCTTTGACAGTTCAAACCCTGGCGAGTCTGGAGCGAACCAGGGAGTGAAATCCAAACTGCTGCCGCTGGCCCTAGCCAGATACCACCTACCTGCCTTTCTGCGAGTTGGGAGTCTTTTACTCAAGTTTGCCGTCTTCTCAGCGACACTAATTAGTGTGTCAGTGGTCTGTGACCGCCCAGAGTTTGGCCAGGTAAAGTGTGTGGCAGTCAGAATCAACAAAATCAATACCGACCCTCGGAAAACTTAATGTCACTAAAGTTATTTTACTCCTGGCTTCCTAGGAGACGTGGGATTCAAGAACCTACTGCAGTAAGAGATTCTATTGTTTGTGCTCTCAGTGAAGATCTTAAACAAAAAATGCAAAGGAAACCACTAGGGCATGGGAGGAAGGGTTAGTGATGCTTGTGATAGTAACAGGTTTTCTTAACTCCCCCCTTCTCTTCCTCTGGTAGCTGTCCCCCTCGCCCTGAATACTGAGGCCTCACACACTTGAAATATCCGATGTATTTTGTCTTTGTCTTCATGGATAGATAGAATGCTTTGGCCGCCAAGCTGATTTAAATCTAGTAGTTAGCCAGGTGAGTAGGTGGTGTACAGATATTAAAGGTAAAGTTTTTGAAGAATCACATAGACTTTAAAATGGGTGATCTAAAGTGATCAGAAGTCATTTGTAGAGTTTCACAAAACATGAAAAGGTTGAAATCAGATTATTAATGCTTCATGTACTATTGAGTCCTGGTGTGGCACTACAGGATAATGCACTGGATTGGTTTAAACTACAAAGTCTTAAGTTCAGACTCACCAGCTGCTCGTTGGAAACCCTATTGCTGTGAGTTGGAACTGACTTGATGGCACTTAACAACAGCAGTGTACTTACTAGTGAGTGGAAAAAATGTTTGAATCTCATGTTGAAATCATTTCAGATATTCTGATAAAGAAGCAAAATGTGATTTGAGATAGTTTCATGAAACTCAAAACCACACAGCATTTCCAGGGGAAAAAGTTTAAGAATGTCCTACAAGGCACCCTGGTGACACAGTAGTCAAGTGCTACCATCACAATATAGTTGCCTGTCTTCTCTTTCTTCCAAGTTGTCAACCTCTGTTAGGAAACATGATTGTAAGTCATCCTGGACCATCATATGTTCATGTTTTTGTCTTTTTTTTTTTTTTAAGTCACTGAGTAAGGTGCTGTAGGATAAGCACTAGACTGCTAGCCTCAAGCTTGGTGGTTCAAATCCACCAGCTGCTCCTCGGAAACCCTATACAGGGTCGCTATAAGTTGGAACCAACTCAATGGCACTTATTAGCAACCGCAAGTGTAGTTAAATTTTATTGGGAGAAGGATTCAAAAGCATTATGTGGGCATGATGAGTTACTAAATGTAGCATATATCGTAGCTAACATGATAAAGTAGGTACTTGTAAGTTCAAATACCAACTCTGCCACTTAGCCAAGTTATCTTGGCCAGGTTTCTGACTTTCCTAAGACTAGATTTCCTTACCAGTTTATACATATGAAGTATCTTAAGTTTTAATTGTTTAGTAACTATTCTAGTAAGCAAACATGAAAAGTTATGAAGCTTCATTTTGAAACCTGAAGGTTATCATATCAACTCAGATGTGAAATCTCTTGAGTGTTTAATTTAAGAGTTTCTTTCATCTGGTTTGTAGATACTATGTTGCCATAAACGCTTGGCCCACATTTCAACAAGAATGCAACAGGCTTGGATATCTGGAACTTTTTAGGCTCCTATTACTGAATCCTTGGACTCTGGCCTTAAAGAGTACTGTGGTGGCTCAAGAGCTGGTTAGCAGTGCAGGATAACTACACAGCAAAAATGTTTGCAAAACTAAAGAAGAAAATTGCAGAAGAGACTGCAGTTGCTCAGAGACCAGGAGGTTCTACTAGGATCCCACGATCAGTGAGCAAGGAATCTGTTACATCGATGGGAGCTGACTCAGGAGATGACTTTGTAAGTATCTTTCATTCATTTTAAATATTTGGTGCCTTGCCATTCTACTTTTTAAATAATATTGGGAATGTTTTAATATTTTCTCTGAAAATTGTGTGATTATTTCATTCATATAGCAATGCAAGACCCTACAGTACGTCTAAGTCATCTTACTCAGAGTTAGTTACTTTTCTTTTTTTTTTTTCTGCTTTGTCCTTTTGTAGTCTTTTCTGTCTGTATACTTTGTGCATTTTCTTTCACATTTCATCTCTCAAAATGCCCAGGCCTATTTTTTTCATAAATGTATATACTTCAAGGCATTGTTGCTTAACAATGTCTGTGAGTTGTGGTGTGAGGTTAGCCAGAGTACATTAAGAAAGGTGATAGAAATTTGTCAAAGATGTCACTGATGACATTTGTTGTTGTTGTTAAGTAGTAGGTCCCTTTTTTAAAGTATCTTCAAAGAGGCTACCATGTTAGGGAAATGTTAAGCCTAAGAATTAAGTGTGTTTTTAGCATGTGACAGTATCCTCTTAAGTAGGATAGCCTTTAAAAAAAATAATAATGCTTTATATAAATAGAAGAATGTATACAGTGTCTGTGTAAAGGATAAAGCATAGAAATACAGTCTACCATAGGTCGTACTCTTGGACTCACTTTTTTTTTTTCTTAAACCTCAACCTGCTTCCAACATGAAACTGTGGTTTATTTCTTTTTACTGCTGTATAAAATCCGAGCATTTGAAAAGACCAAAATGTACCTCTTTTTTCTCCTGGCAGTAGACATTTGAGTTGTTTCCATGATCAGATGAGTCTTCCTTCTCCTTTCATATGCTTCCTGAGATCCAGGTCATATTACGTAGCAGGAGCTATTATGTTATTGGGGTGGAGCAATAGATGACTGGATCTAAAATCATTGGCTCCTATATTTAACAGGAAATGTAAGTGCACCTTTGAATACCATGCTGAAGGATAGAGTTTTAATGCTGAGTTCTGTGGCAGCATGACCTGCTTTGCCCTCAGGTTGGCATGCTAAATTAATTTCTCATCTAGAATCTATTCCAGATAACCGAGATTGACCTGAATTCAGGACTTTGAGACTTCTAATCTAGTTGAACTTTTTGTATAAGCAGTTTGAGCCTCGGTTTTTATCTCCAGATCCTATATCCAACTTCATATATTTCTCTGCCTTGGCGACTTCCTTTAGGCATCTCAGCTTCTAAATGTACAAAACTGAATTCATTAACTCCATCTCCAATTCACAGAGACATAGACCTTCATCCCCCTGAGTCACCAGCTGGAAACGGAGGAGACATTTTATACTCTTGGTGTCCAATCAGCCCATATGTATTCTGGGTTCCATTTCTTAAATGCCTTTCAAACTTGCCTTTGCTTTCTCTGCTCTGTCTTTAGTAGTACATGTACAGTACAAGTACTGCCGTTTTTTTGCAGCTGTCTTTCTCTGCTGGACAAATTGACAGCCTCTTTGGATTCAATGTCTCCAATAGTTGCCCAAAGTGATCTTCCTAAAAAGCAGATCTGTTAATGTCTGTCCAGTGCTTAAAACTTCGTGGCTTCCTCAGGATGAAGTATAAACATATTATTATGGTAAAATGGTAAACTATTGTGCTCTCATTACAGCTTAACCCATTAAACTTCCCCTCACTCCAGTTTCTGCCACTCTGTGCTCCTGGAAGAGACCACATTCCTTCATGTTTATGAATGTTTGCATATGCGTTTCTTCTCTCTGAACTGTTCCCAGTCTCCCCTCCTCTTTCACCCTGCATTCTTTAAGACTCCACTCACATTTTAGTTTCAGGAAGCTCCCCTCACACATCCCTACTCTTCTCCTTGACCATTTATTTGTTTCTCTAAAAGTGGAACTTCATGAGAGTCTTTAGAGTGTAGTACTTAGGAACTCGTGTCAGGTTTTTGGACCTTGATTTGATTCCTGGCGCTATCATCGTGGTGTAATTTTCGTTAAGTTAAAATATGTGTGTCAGGAATCTCCAAGATCTCCTTCAGATGTGATGATTCACTAGGAGAACTCACTGGACTCAACATATAGTAGTGCTGCTGCTGGTGTGCTGTAGGGTCAGTTCTGACTCATAGCCACCCTGTGTAGGGTTTCCGAGGCTATAAATCTTTATGGGAGCAGAAAGCCTCATCTTTCTCCTACAGAACAGCTGGTAGTTTTGAACTGCTGACCTTGAGGTTAGCAGCCCGCCTTGTAACCACTACGCAACCAGAGCTCCTTAGCATATAGCAGTCTCATGACTTATTTATGATAGGGAAAGGATACAAAACAAAATCACAAAGGGAAAGGACTCCCAGAGGAAACTACTTGAATGCTTCTAAGAGTCCTCTCACAACAGTCACACAAAACCAAAACACAAACCCACTGCTGTTGTGTCAGTTCTGACTCCTGTTGAGTTCAGTAGGCCAGAGTAGTGTTGCCCCCATAGGGTTTCCAATGTAAATCTTTACAGAAGCAGACTACCACATATTTATCTGTCAAAGTGGCTGGTGGATTTGAACTGTCAATGTTTCCCTTAGCAGGCAAACACTTTAACCACTGCACACCAGGAATTCTTGGAGTCACAGTGCAAGTCCTTAATTCTCCCAGCAAAGAGCTATGGCAACACCTATGAAATATTATCTACTGGGAAGCTCAGTAGAGACTCAGTGCTCAGAGTTTTTATTGTGGGCTAATCATGGAGTCCTGGTGTAGCACTGTGGATTAATGCGCTGATCTGCAAAGTCAGTTTGAACCACAAGGTCAAAGGTTCAAGCTCACCAGGTGCTCCTTGGAAACCCTATACAGGGTTCCTATGGGTCAGAACTGCCTCAGTGGCACTTGACAACAACAACAAAATCATGTAGGAATCCTCTGACACATACTACTTCACAGAAGTAGAGCAGGAGACAAGCTATCCATATCCATTGCTTACGACAACATTGAGTGTGCACATGAAATGATTGTATTGAATAGACAATGACAGTGGATTATGTGGGAAATCATTTGAAAATCAGCCATGGCTCTGCTTACGAAATAATCCACGACAGATTTAGGATTCGAAAAGTTTGTTCAAGATGGGTACCGAAACAACTCACAGAAGAGCATAAACAGAAGTATTTGGACATCTACAAATAAAATTTGGACCAATACTTGAAGGAAGGCAAAAATTTCTTTAAAATACTGTTACTGGTAACAAGACATGGATTCATCATTACGATCCTGAGAGTAAATGTCAGAGTATGGAATGCAAACATCCTCAAAAATAAAGTACAAACGTCAAATATCAGCTGGAAAATTGATGCTTAGAGTTTTCTGGGACTCTCAAGGGTCAGTATAGGAACACTATTAGGAAAAAGGTTCAGTAATCAACTGTGCTTGTTACAGTGACATACTCACTGAAGAGCTGAAGCCTAAACTTTGGATTAAACACAGAGGACAGCATTGTGATCTTGCATGACAGCATACGTCTGCCCACCTCTGCCCACACTATTGACACTGCAAAAACTTTTTTTTAAGGTGTAAAAGCATCCTCCTTATAATCCTGATCTTGCTCCATTGGACTTCCACCTGTTTGGTCCCCTGAAAGCAGCCCTTCAAGGATGAAAGATTCACCTCTGATGAAGAAGTTGATTTCTGCCAGTGGCTGCATTTTGAAAGCAGTGCATTCATGGCTTGCAGCTCAACCTAAAACATTTTTTTAATAAGAGAATATGAAAGCTTGTTAACAGATGGACAAATTGTATTGAAAATCAAGGAAATTATGTAAAAAATGTATTTTGTCTTTTCTAAAAGTTGATTTAAATAAAGTCTAGTGCGGATAATTTTTGACTCATGGATTTATTTACGACTGATCTCTCTCTCTATATATACATATATATGTATGTATATATATACATACATATATATGTATATGTTGTTGTTGTTAAGTGCCATCGAGTCGGGTTCGACCCATAGCGACCCTGTACAGGGTTTCCGAGGGTGTAAATCTTTACGGGAGTAGA
>NW_006408532.1:2763945-2768823 GCF_000296735.1 Chrysochloris asiatica | reverse complement strand
CACTTTATCTTGTTTCTGGACATGTGCAGATATGGTCATCTGCTTCTGTTTTTTGGGCATCTTCAGGGGTTATCTGTGGAATTAGTACTTAGAATGGTATGTATTTTGGTATTTTTTATGCTTTCTGAATGCCTCCAGGTAAGTGTGATCAGGAAATGGGCTTCCCTTTTCACTCTTCTTCCTGAGAAGTTTCAAGATACCACTGTTGGTCGTTTTGACGTAACTTAGGATTTAATTTTCGGCTTATTTCCTTTTTTGTCTGCTTGTCCCACGCCACAATCCCCGTTCAGTACTTGTTTCTAGTTGTAAACAGGTCAGGGCTGGCTGTGGCCATTTGGTTTTAATTGGACACTGTGTCTTTAAATTTTGAGAAGATCTGTGTGCATGCATAGTGGAACCCTCCGAGGGTGGAGCTGGGATGCCCACTAGCTCAGGCACCCTTATAGTCACCAGAATAGAGGTGCGCAGACAGCAAGGGACCAATGAACAGATACCAAAAGAAAAGAATGTCCACACCTTTATCTCAGCGGTTCTGCCAGGCGTCTGTGACCACTCCGATCCTTCCCCCATATGGTCTCACCCAAGATGGCGGCTCCTGGAGCAGCTGAGTGTCCCGGACTAGAAAGCAATAGATTTCTAGCTTCTCCCACAAATTACCCAAGCTGTGAGCCTTCCAACCTTCTAAATATTCCTTTATATGTGGTTCAAAGTTCTGGGACCATCCTCTGGAGCCTGCTTGGTCAGGTATTCTGTGTTGTTGGTGGAGTTCCTTTACCGCACTTCTACCCGATCCGCCATCTTGTTTGTTCTCTCTGTAACGTATATTTTAAGGTAGCTACATTACTGTCATCATTTGATAAATGAAGAAACTAATACTTAGGATCAATAATTTAATTAAAGTCCCCCTTCTAAAGACTAACAGAGTTGGGATTTGAATTTAAGTCTTATTTCCCACTATAGCACACTGTCTTCTTTGGCCACCCAGGTAAATTCATTTTGACCTTGACCTTTAATATGGCATAGGCAGCTCAGTTCCCAGTTCCTGTGTAGGAAGGAAATTGATTTTTCTTGAAAATTAAGTACTTTTCACTGTAAAAGTTTTTGCTGTTGCTCTAACCACTGTGACTAAGTTGAACAGACTAAGAGCAAGCTATTTTATGAGTTCCTTTTGATCTAACCTACTGTGGAGACTGAAACGAAAAGTGTGAAAGTGAGATTTGAGTTAATGAGATAACAGTGCTTTCTTCATAGCAGGCTATGTCTGATGACCAGATGAGAGCAGGCTTAATTCTTGTATTATATAAAAGCTGACCAACTCTGCCTGTTTGTCCTAATCTTTTGTAGCTAGTTTCTACTATACCTCTTTGCCTGAATTGTTCATTGTTAATGGGAAACTGTCTGCCTAACTTTCCTTAACAGGAATGGTTTTCAGGTTGAGAAAATCATCATCATTTTTCAGTCATATTTTTTTGTTTGTTTGTTTAATTAACTCCCTTTCCTGATGTTGTTCGTTCCTGGTATGTGCATCCTCCTCCTCACCCAAGACTATGCTGAACAAGTCCGAAACCATCAGAAGATAAAAGAGAAGCTCGAAATTGCATTAGAAAAACATCAGGATTGTACGTATTTTTTTTACTGCTCTTTTTTTAGACTTTCCAGGGTTTAGTTTTTATATGAAATAATAGTGCATATATGTTTGTCTCTCAGCAGAGTTCAGATCTTCATTTCACACAATGTGCTGCTTAAACAGTTTGATACATTTGTATACAACTTTTATTTGTGTTGCTTTCGATGCATGCTTCTTAGGAGGAGGTTCTTATTTATGTGTATTATATTGTGCCCATTCAGTTGACCAGTTTATTGACTGCCCTGAGATTTTAGTAAACCCTAAATTGTCTGGCCCTTGAACCTAGGTTAGGAGACTTGTCCTGTCACCTTAACTTCATTGCTGCTTTGTTCCATACCAGGGAAACCTGTGACTGTCATTACTACCTGTCTCCTAACAAGAGAACATACATTTTGTTTAGTGTACCTTAAAGCATGTGTTCTCCTTTGAATTCCATCCTCCCAAAAATGCTAACAAAAGTAGGAAGTTATATGTTATTAATATATGCTAAAAATTTTTAAAGGAAAGTAAAGTGAAAGAAATGTTTGTTTTGTTTTGAATGCTGTCAAGATGGTAGTAACCATCAATTAACAGCATCATTGGTATTTTTTGGCAACCTGAGGGCCCTGCTTGGACTATAGGATAATATTAGACTGCTAACCACAAACTTGGCAGCTCAAACCTACCAGTGGCTCCACAGGAAAAAGATGAGGCTGGCTGCTCCTGTAAAGATGGCCAATTTCAGCAACCTTGTGTAGGGTCACTATGGGTTGGAATGGATTCAGTGGCAGTGGGTTTGGTTTTTTATTTTAACCTTAGTATTCTATCTTTGCACTGTGTACAAAGTTACCTCTGGGGTATTCTTAAATGTATGTAATTAACTGTTAGACAAATAAAACTGACAGGAAACAAACAACAAAGAAAAACTCTGGTCCATCACTAAACCCAGAAGATTCTTCTGGGAAACTCAAGAGTGAGAATCTTTTCCCAGTTTGAGAATCTACTTACGTGGCTTTGGCCTTATGTTAAGTGACAGTTGTAAAGTAATCACATAGAAAATTTGCTTATTTGTCAAGCTGTTTCTGGAATGTTTCTATATCTCAAATAGAGCCTCTTTGTTAACAGCTTCCATGCGGAAATTTCAAGAGCAGAATGAGACATTCCAAGCCAACAGAGCCAAAATGGCAGAAGGACTGGCTATTGCATTAGCCAGAAAGGACCAGGTATTTTATGTGGCACTGTCCAAGACTGGTAGAGAGATTTCATTTAGTGATGTGATTTAAAAAATCATGACATAAAATAATAGAAAATGTATACAACATAGGAGAAAAAGAATAAGTCCTATAAAATTGTATTTGACCTCAGGATTGCAAATCATCACAACAGAGTTTTAATTGTGAATTGTGCCCAAAATGAGAGAGGATCATTCTCTGCTTTATCAAATGGAGATCTCAAAAAGTGTGTCTATAGTCTGGTGGAAATCCCTAAATAAGGAGAGAAGTCTCTGCTCTCTGGAAACCTGTCTGAAAGTCTAGACCCCCAAATGTTTGCTCTAATGGAGAAGATGATGTCAAGCTAACCATTGTATATAATGTATAGTTCTTACAGTCTCTCTCCCAGATATCCTCAACCCTTAGATAGCTAGACAAGTGGAACTTCTGTTAGTGACGATCCCAACAGCATCATCTGTTGAGAGATACAGAATGAATAACAACAAAAATTGAAAATGATAATGTTACTGACTGGTGTGATGCTGTAGGATCAGCACTGGACTTCTAACCACAAAGTTGGCAGTTCAGACCCACCAACTGCTTTTCAGAAACCCTTTACAGGGTCACTATGAGTCAGAACTGACTTGTCGGCACTTAATAGTAATGTGCCAATAATTATGAAGAATATTTTGTTCAAAATAATAGCATTTTAAATTTAAGATAATATATTACTTTCATGATAATTCCAGTTTATTAAGACAAGGTCAATTTCTTATATTTCGTTTAAGAAAATATTTCATCTATATGAAGTAGGATGGTTAGTTGGTTTAGTTTAAAATGTATAATAGTTATCACATGTTGGCAAAATCAAGAGGAGGAAGAAAATTATCAGGGACTGCTAAAGATACACTCCCCTACAATTTCAGTAAATTAATTTCTCAGCAATTGCAGGGTTGCCCAACTCAGCAGTTCCAAGCTACCCACTCCTAAGAAATAATTAATCATGGAAACCACTTGGTAATAAGCTGAAAAGCTGCATAAAAACAAAAGATACAGTTTTGCTTGTGTGTCCTTCTGAGTAAAAATCTGCCACAATTATACTGTGTCCTGAAATTGTATCTAAAGTTCATTTTCACCTCCTTTTAGGGCTTTCTAACATTCTTAAGCCAAGTTCATGGTGTTTTTAATTTGCTTTTTTGGTTTATTTATTTGGTTGGTTTTGCTTTGAGGTGACAGTTGGTCTTTTTAATTTTAATTTGTTTTCTGAAAATCTTGGTATTACTGATGTTCTACCATGGAAATGGTACTTTTTCTGTGTGTGTTTTTTTTTTTTTTTTATAGGAATGGTCAGAAAAAGTGGATCAGCTTGAAAAGGTTAGTTCATCTTCATTATTGTCTCATTTATGTTGACCTCTTCTCTGGGGCTTGGAACGTATTTTATTCACTAGTGTGGTATAGTGAATTATCTAATGTCTCTCCTAACCATAGTCTGTAACTCTCATCAAGCAGTATTTCTACTGGTAATGAAAAGGTGGAAGAAAATACTGTTAAGATGACATCATTTAGCTGTGGATGTTGTTGTTGTTAGGTGCCATTGAGTTGGTATCGACTCACAGCGACCTTATGCACAACAGAAGGAAACACTGCCCAATCCTGGGCCAACCTCACTATTGGTGCCATGCTTGAGCCTGCTGATGCTGCCACTTTGCCAATCTATCTTGCTGGAGGCTTTCCTCTTTTTCTCTGACCCTCCAGCTTACCAAACATAATATCCTTCTCCAGCAACTGGTCCCTCCTGACAATATGCCCAAAGTATGGGAGACGAAGTTTGGCAATCCTTGCCTCCAAGAAGCACTCTGGCTGCACTTCTTCCAACACAGATCTATTGGTTCTTTTGGCAGACGATAGCACTTTGAATATTTTCCTTCAATACCAGAACTCAAAAGCATCAATTCTTTTATGGTCTTCCTTATTCACTGTCCAGCTTTCACATGCATATGAAGTTATTGAAAATACCATGGCTTGGGTCAGGCAAACCTTAGTCCTCAAGCTGACATCTTT
>NW_006408532.1:2762003-2763845 GCF_000296735.1 Chrysochloris asiatica | reverse complement strand
AGAAAGAGAGAGAGTGTTTGTGTGTATAACTTATTATCTGTGTATCATTCTTATGTCTCCCTTACAGTAGAGGGAGCGGATAGAGTTGCTCCCATTTTACAGGTGAAGTTAAGACCCAGTTGCATCAATAAGCTTTTCAGTGATCACAGATAGTTTAACTGAAAATAAGAGTTGTCTGCCTTACTAGTCAGTACTTTGGTCTCACACTCTCCATGTGTCTGTCTCAACAGACTTCCGATGGAAGCAGCTCCAGAGAAGATCTTTCATCCCAACTTTTAAGAAGGAATGAACAGATACGGAAGTTAGAGGCCAGACTGTCTGGTATGTCTAAGAATTCATAAAAAGCAAACAATAAGAAACTTACCTGGCCCTTTCTCCCAATAAAATAGCCATATAGGATAACGTACCGGTTATTTTGACTTATCATTTTCATCCTCTTAGTCAAAAAAGAACAATTTATACCTTCCTTGTTCCCTCCTTTTTTTAGTGTAAAAAAGTATAAATAGTGCACAAGTATAAATTCAGAACTCAGTTTGAGAGTTAAAAAAGAAAATAATAGCAGTTTAGTTATTCTGCTCCTGAGGTTTCTAGCCATCAGGTGTTAAAAGTATATGTAGGCAAAAGTATATGTAGAATGATTACACCATCTTTCACCCATTAACATAGCTTGCTTTCAGATGGAGGGGGTAGAGGGTGGTATTTCCAGGGAACAAACAGATGTATTCTTGAGCACCAGAGATCCTTTGGTGCTGTGTTGTCATCCACTACAACTGCTTAACACCTGTGTAAGTGTCATTCTGGGTTTCTGGGCAACTTTTAATGGTATTTTTAACTTTAGTATCTGTATAACAGTTGTAACTCTCATTACATCTTTTATGTGCAAAACTTAACAATTTTTACCATTCCTATTATTTCCTTTGCCTGAGCAGGATATGCTCATGATAGAGTTGTAAATTCTTATGTTGATTTCTGCCAGTGGCTGCATTTTGAAAGCTTCATCTTGTAAAGTGGTCCATACCTTCTGTGTGTCTTTTTTGTCCTTTGGCTTTATGCCCATTGGAGTAAAAGCTGTACATCACTAAATTCACCAAGTTGTATGTGTGAAGTATTTGTATTTTTACAGTTATCAAAGGTCTGTAGTATAGCACACAGCTGCTAGTTAGTCCATAGTTGGATTTGCGTCTTATTAAGTTTAGCAAAGGTAAAATCACACAAGTAGTAAGTGGTAGAGCTAGAATCCAAATTCATATTTTTCTGAAGCTAGAGTTTGTACTCATCACAGTGTGCTTTAAATTTGTTGTAATGGTGTTATATTTATCCATAAATAGTTCAGTGACAGAGGTGGGGTGAATATCTACAAAACAATATATACTTTCCCTAATGGAGTCCTGGTGTGGCTCTGTGGGTTAATGTGCTGGACTGTAAAGTGGATTTGAACTGCAAGATCAGTGGTTCAAACTCACCAGCTGTTCCTTGGAAACCCTGAGCAGGGTCGCTATGAGTTAGAACTGACTTGATGGCACTTCACAACAGCAATAACAGCAATGCAGGAAGAAAAGTAGTTTGGGCTTGATTTATTTTAGAGAAGGGACAGAGAAGAGAACTGATGTTTATTGAGCCTTTTATGTCCTGGTATTGTCCTACAGGAGTGGTGTGGACAATAATAATAATAAAAACTATGTAACTGAGCACTATGTGAAGGAGGTCTGGTAGCGTAGTGGTTACGAATCGGGCTACGAACTGCAAGGTCAGCAGTTCGAAACTACCAGCTGTTCCGCGGGAGAAAGATGAGGCTTTCTGTTCCCGTAAAGATTTACAGCCTTGGAAACCCTGTACAGGGTC
>NW_006408532.1:2721322-2754761 GCF_000296735.1 Chrysochloris asiatica | reverse complement strand
TAAATAAATAAAAAGGTTTTGTGCAGCAGATTTTCATAATGCAATACGTCGTTTGATTTCTCAACTGCTGTTTCCATGAGTGTTGATAGTTGATCCAAGAAGAATGAAGTCCTTGACAACTTCAGTCTTTTCTCCTTTGATTAGAATGTTGTTTATTGGTCCAGTGGTGAGGATTTTTGTTTTCTTTACATTGAGATATAGTCCATACCGAAGGCTCTTTGATCATCTTCATTAAATATTTTAAGTCCTCTTAGCTTTCAGCAAGCAAGGTTTTCTGCATATCGCAGGTGTTAATGAGTCTTCCTCCAATTCTGATGCCACATTTTTTTTCATATAACTCAGCAACTCAGATTATTTGCTCAGCATACAGGTTGAATAAGTGTGGTGAAAGAATACAACCCTGTTGTACACCTTTCTTAATTTTTAACCATTCAGTGTTCCCATGTTCTGTTCAAACAACTGCCTCTTGGTCCATGTACAGATTCCTCATGAGCACAATTAAGTGTTCCAGAATACTCAGACTTCACAATGTTGTCCATAGCGTGTCATGATCCCCACAGTGAAAGCCTTTGCATAGTCAATAAAGCACAGGTAAACCTCCTTCTGATGTTCTCTGCTTTCAGCCAAGATCCCTCGTTCCATAACCTCTTCTGAATCCGGCTTGAACCTCTGGAAGTTCTCTGTTAATGTATGCTTGCAGCCGTTTCTTATTACTGTTAGTAAAACTTTACTCACATGGGATATCAAAGATATTGTCCTATGATTTCTGCATTCCACTGGGTCACCTTTCTTTGGCATGGGCACAAATACGGATCTCTTCCAATCAGTTGGCCAGATAGTTGTCTTCTAAATTTCTTGGCATAAATGAGTAAGTGCCTCCTGTGCCTCATCACTTTCTTGAAAGATTTGATTTTTATTCCATCAATTCCTGGTGCCTTGTTGTTTGCAAATTCCTTCAGTGCACCTTGCTCTTCTTCCTTCAGTATCACTGGCTCTTGATCATATGCTACTTCTTGAAATGGTTAAACATCAACCATTTCCTTTTGGTACAGTGACTCTGTATTCCTTCCATCTTCTTTTGATGCTTTCTGCGTCATCATTCAATAATTTGCCCAGCGAATCCTTGAATAACAAAAGTCGAGGCTTGAATTTTTTCTTCAGTTCCCCCAGCTTCATTTTTCCACAAATCATCATGTTAAGCTAAGGATTTTCTTTCTATGTGCTGTAGAAATCTGATCATTAAACCATCAGAATGCATTAATATAGTTACGAAAGAAATACACAAAAGTCAATGTATCTCCCAAAGAAATTTGTGTTTAAAAAATAATCCTCAATCATTCTATGGTAATGATGGTCTTTTAAAATAGGGGCGTGTGGATTAAGTTAAAAATTTCTCATCTTAAACATTTTAAGATTGTGATGGTTGACAAATTGTTTTAATCATTTAAAATTATGGTAAAGGTGATCTGTATAGGATTGAAATAAAATAAAACCTACTTTAGTTCACTAAGGTAATTCTTCTTCTTTTTCAAATAATGGCTTGGAGGATATTTTAAACTGAGAAAAAAATAATGAGACATCTGTGTAGGTTTTTAAAGCCAGTTTGGTTTTTGGAAATGCTCTTTTTACTTTGTTTAAATATCTTTTCAATAAGGAATTAGAAACTGCAGCAACAGGATTCATAGAAAGTGACCACGAAAAGCTATCAGTTAGTAAATTGTAACCTGTTGATATCAATCATGTCTAATTTTTGGCAACTTATTGACTGAAATCAGTTCGGCATCAAAACGGTTATTCAGTATTACTTATTCTTTTTATTCAACCATTCCTAGAGTGTCTCTAGGAATAGACAAGTAAAATTGCTGATCAAATTTAAGAATTTTAAAGGTTTTAGTAATTGTTGCTCTTGTTCACATATTCAAAACTAACATTTAAAACATTTAAAAAAAATTTATATTGAGGTGAAATTCACATAACATATAGTAAACCGTTTAAAAATGTACAGTTCATTGGTATTAAGTGTATTCACAATATTGTGCTCTCCAAAATTTTTTCATCACCTCATAAACACATTTTGTATCCATTAAGTAATCACTTCCCAACTCCCTCTCTGCCTCTATCCCTTGGTAACCTCTAATCTACTAATTCTGGATATTTCATAATGTAGTGAAAAGTGGGAAATCCAGAAGGTGAAGGCACTGCCTTGTTTTTCCATCTCGCATGTCTTCCCTCTTACCACTTTTCTGTCGCTCTGACAGGTTTTCTACTTACACAGGTCCAGCATTCATAGGTTTTGCTGTAAATGAAATATACAATATATGACCTTTTGTGTCTGTCTTCATTCTTTAAAAGGTGTATCTAAGTTTTAACATGTATTGGTACTTTTTATGGCTATATAATGTTACATTGTATGTATATGTATAGCACAGTTTGTTTATCCATTCATCCATTGGTGAATCTTTTAAGTTGTTATAAATGATTCTGCTATATTTGTTTATGAATATAAAACATTATTTTATTTTTCACTTACAGAATTTGTAGATAATTCCATATGCATCCAGTAAAGTTAAACTTTCCATTACTACTGTATTATTGTCTACTTTTAATATATTTCCTTAAGATTTTACTTTAGTTAAGAATTCCACTTGCGTAATATGAGTTTTTAAAGCCTTAGTTGTCTGAATGGTGTGTGGTATCTTCCTTTTCCAAATAGGAAAAAAGGTTTCTGACAGCTCAGCTACAGGAAATGCAGAACCAGAGCCTGAATCTTTTCCAGAAGAGAGATGAATTGGATGAATTAGAGGGGTTCCAGCAGCAGGAACTGAGTAAAGTAAAGCACATGGTGCGCACTTTTGTTGTAGTAGCTAACCGGAGAATACATGATTAGTAACTTTTGCTTGTTATTTACTGCTTTTGCTAATCGTTACTCTTTACTTTCTGATAAACATACATACTCCAGTAATCTTTGATAGTAATCATATTAGTATATTTTTCAATTAGCTAAAATGGAAAATCTCTGAAACCTATTCTTTCGTTTTTGTTTTTTTATTTTCTTGACTACTGGATATTTTTTGGCTGGAAAGACCTAAAGATACATTATAAAAGTTTGACTTATTGGTCTAGGTTTATTAAAATGTTATATATCAGCAATAGCACAGTGAAGCTTTACATCTTTTGTGTCAGCTTTTAAAAAAAGAAGAAAGTCTGGGGAAACTAGAGCAAGAGTTGGAGGCACGAACCAGAGAACTTAGTCACACCCAGGAGGAATTGATGATTTCTAATCAGATGTCTTCAGAGTTAAGCCAGAAGTTAGAAGAATTGCAGAGACACTACTCAACGCTGGAAGAACAGAGGTTCTTGCTTGGTCTGTGGGGCCCATGGGAAGTGGTGTTAGTGTAGCACTGGCTGTAGCCTACCCACCTTTCCCTGTTGCTCATTGCAACACTTTCTGATCTTAGTGCTGGCAAATGTTTCTGGACTAGTCCTCACCTGCCTGGGGCTCAGGAATCCCTCTCTGTTCCCTCTCAACTTTCTCATCAATCTTCTCCTTCTTCCCCTGCCTACATGCAGAATCACTCCACCCCGAGTTGATTCTGAGTAATTCAGTATGGTTTTAGTTTGTCCGCTATTAAATAACCAAAGGCAGATGAGGATTTCTTCCTTAAACTTGGGTGAAATTTTTCTCTTTGAACTTCTGCTTCAGTGGAAGCCAAAGAATGTTTTCCAGTGATAATTCACTTGGGTTAATAATGTTTGCAACCTTGGCATATGAAGAACCATCTGTATTTTTCCTTTGGAAGAATATGTGTCAGATGAGATAATCCGATTTTTTTCATTGTCTGCTTCCTTTCAATGAAGAGATCATGTGACAGCTTCAAAAACAGGTGCAGAAAATAAGATCGCAGCCCTGGAGCTAAAAGAACAAGAGCTTCAAACTTCTATTCAGCAGCTTTCCATTAACTTGCAAAAGGTAAGTAGAGTTTTAGGAATGGACCTGAATTTCTAGGATTCGTGAATTGGGGCCAAAATGATTTCTTTCAGGAACCTCAACCTAAGAGTGGCTGCTAAAACATGTCTCTCATGTAGTCCACATTGCCCTAGTTCTGGTCCAGTCAGGCTGCACTGAGATGGATAGGACCACCCTAGCTGAACAAAGGTTACTTAACAGAAGTGTTCCATATTGTCCTGACAGGAATTCTCAAAACATATCATTTGTCCTAGTTAAATACATTTTAAAGTACCACATAATGGATGAGCATAAAAAAACAAAATCTTGGTTGACATGGCCAGGGTTGTATCTTTGTCATGTTGCTGTGTTAGTTGACTTTAAGTCTGTTCCAGTTCACATTGACCCCTATGTACAACAGAACAAAATGTTGCTCAGTTCTCTGCCATCTTTAAAATCATCGCTATGTTTGATCCATTGGTGTAGCCGCAGTGTCCCTCCATCTAATTAATGATCTTACTCCTTTCTCTGACCCTCTACTTTACTGAACATTATGCCCTTTCCAAGGACTGGTTCTTCCTGATAACATACCCAAAGTACATGAGATGAAGTCTTGCCATCCATACTTCTTTTTTTTTTTTTTTTTATGTTTTTATTTTGCATTGAGTGAAAGTTTACAGGGCACATCATCAGCTTCACATTCAACCATTCATATAGCTTGTTTCATTACATTGATTATTATCCCCTCCATATATCATCAGTTTACAGTGTTTCTCTCTATCCTCTTTAGCTTTTTTTTTTTTGGATGGTGGGGGGACTTGGCTTATTGGAATTTACAGTCTCGGCTTTTAGGGAAGGTTTTTACATTTGTCTGTGGATATCCAGGGCTCATGTATGAGATTACTAACAAGCATTACTGAATAATCAGATGAGGGACAGTTTGCTATGTCTACTAGGTGGCTAGAGTCTGATCCTCAGAGCCTATGGTTTGGACGGTCAACAACGCTTGGGCCCACAGGGGCTTGGCCTCCTGACCGGGTCTGTACTGTCTGCATCTGAGTCCTTCTTATTTATTGATTGTTTAAGGGACGCTGCCTGTCTTAGGTGGTCAGTGCGAATTCCTCAGTCTTACCAGTCATTGAGACTCATTGCAGCATGGCAATGTCTCTGTCCCAAGTAGCCGAGGTTCCACGTGATCCTTACCCGTCTCTGGCCACACGTCCAGCATAAACAGCCGCCATCCGAGGAAGGCAGGGAGGGCCATCCACACTTCTAAGGAACATTCTAGCTGTACTTTTCCTGAAACAAATTTGTTCTTCTGACAGTCCATGGCATATTCAGCAATCTTCACCAGCACCATAATTCAAAGGCACTGATTCTTCTTCAGTCTTACTAATTAATTGTCCAGCTTTTGTATGTATATAAGGTGATTGAAAATACCATGACTTGGGTCAAGTACATCTTGGTCTTCAAAATGACATCTTTGCTCTTAAAGAACTTCTTTAAAGAGATGTTTTGCAGCAGATTTGCCCAACGCAATATTTCATTTGATTTCATGACTGCTGCTTTCATGGGCATTGATTGTAAATCTAACTAAAGTGAAATCCTTGACAATTTCAATATTTTCTCCAATTATCACCTTATTACTTATTGGTCCAGTTGTGAATATTTTTGTTTTCCTTATGTTGATGTGTGGTCCATAGTGAAGACTGTAGTGTGTTTTAAGTCCCCTTCACTTTCAGTAAGCAAAATTATGTCATCTGCATTGCAGATTGTTGATGAGTCTTCCACCAATCCAAATTCTATATTCTTCATATAGTCCTGCTTCTGGATTTTTGCACGACATACAGATTGAATACAGCAACAACAACAACAAAAACTAGATTGGATATTGTAGTCTATAATCACAGAAAAGGGAGAGGAGGGAGAGAAAAAAAATCTGTAGCCTAATATGAGTATGGCTTTAATGTCCTCTTTCAGCTTCTTGCCTTCAAAAATGCCGAGAGATTTTAAGATGCCACTGTTGGTTGTTAAACTGTACCTCAGAATTTAATTTACTTTTTGACCTGTTTTGTTTTTAAACTCTCTTTTCCTCTCCATACCCCTTGTTCTGGCCTTTTCTGTATTAAAAAAAACAACAGTTCACGGCTGGCTCTTGGGTTGAGAGTATCTATGCACATGCATGGCAGAAGAACCCACCAGTGGTGGGGGCGTGGGGGCATTGAACAGATAGCAAAAAAAAAAAAATAAGATCAGAACAAAGTAAAACCGACAAAGTGTATTGTCCACCTTTGCTTCAAGGTTCCTGCGGCATTTTTCCATGGTGTGTCTGCTCCCCCGCTTGGTCTTGCCATTTGGTCTCACCCAAGTTGTCGGTTCCTAGGCTTTGAGCCCAGTAGATTCAAAAGTATGCTATTTCTTTATTTCTGCTACAAGTTCCACTAACTATAAGTCTTCTAACTTTTTAAATATCCCTACCTATATGGTTCCGAGTTTTGGAGCTCTGCCCTGAATCTGCTTTGCTTGTTAGTCTGTGCTATTCCTAAAGGCAAACCTCACTATACCTCTATCCTAGCCTCACCTCTCCATTGTCTTTTCATTCCATTTTTCCATAAACTTTTAAAAAACTTTTTACTGTGAATTATGTGAAGGTTAACAGAGCAGATCAGTTTTCATTTAACAATGCACACGTTTTATTCCATGTCACTGATTGCAGTTCCCACAATGTGACATCACTTACTCCATTTCCTCTCTGTTTCTTATTTCCATTCCTCTTCCTTTCCTATCCCTTCTGAACTGTGTCCTTAGGTAAATGCTGCCCTTTTGATCTCAGATGGTTGATTCTTCTAAAGATTACTAGCTTCCCTAGTATTACTGTTCCTTTCGTAGATCTGTGTATTGTTTGGCTAAAATTGAGCCATGGGGCTGAGTTCATTTTCAGACTTGAAGAGGTCTTGGGGGTTCTACCAGTCTCTATCCAACCAATAAGCCTAACATTTTGTTTTTTAATGATTTCTTTCCCCTCATCATTTCCTCCCACTCTCTCCAGGACCTTCTAATGTGACCTTCTAATGTGACCTTCTAATGTGAGCAGTTGATAGTGGTAGCCAGGTACCACCTCGTTCTGCTTTTTGGATCACTCCATGGACTTTTTGAAGCCTCCTCATATATAATTGCAAATTATGATACTGTGATATTTTATAGCTGGATATCAGATCTAGTCTCAGAATCATAGAACACTTTCCTTGAGGAAATAACACCTGAGCTGAGGTGCCCTGTAACACAGGAGGGGAAGAGATATAAAGAATTTCAAGCAAGGAATAGCATGTACAAAAGCCCTGAGGCAAATAAAAGAATTAGCTGTTCAAGGAACTGGAAGAACAGACTGGATTGCACACAGGTGAGGAGAAGAGTGGATTACTCTGGCTGTTATGAGGAAACATACTGAAAGGCCTTCTCTATAGGAAGATGAGTTATGAAGCTCTTGCAGTTGTCTTGGAATGAGATGGTAGTGACTTTTGCAAGAATTGTGGTAAAGATGGTGGTAGTATACAGATTTTAGAAATACTGACAAGATTGACCACTAGCTTATGTAGTAGGTATGAGAGGGGAGCAAGCGAGCAGGAGGTGGTTTCTAGGTTTCTTGCTTGAGCAGCTGAGTAGATGATCTTGGCAGGCATTTGGCTAAGAGAATAGCTTTGGAGGCAGGTTTTTGTTGTCATTCTGTTTATTAAGAATGAGTAGATATAAGATGATAGGAGTCCTGGTGTGGCTCTGTGGAATAAGCACTGGACTGCAAGACTGTTCGAAACCCAAGATTGGTGGTTCAGATTCACCAGCTGCTCCTTGAAAACCCTACACAGGGTTGCTATGAGTCAAAATCAACTCGATGACATTTAATAACAATGTAAGATGATAAAAATACAAATAAGTAGAAAGTTTAACAAGGCAGTAAACCCCTATGTAGCTAGCCCTTAGATTAAGAAAAACGTTTTTTTTGAGGTGCCCAAAGGTACTTGGCTTTCTTGCTCCATGGCTGGGACGTCCACTGCTCTGCTTCATGCCCTGGTTCTGCTGCTTCCCCTGCCTTTGCTGTCACTAGTTCTCTGCCACTTCTCTGGTATCACAGCTCGCTGTCTCCTGGATTGAGGAGGTTCAGTACAACAGTTCTGTGGTACAAAGGATATACTCCAGTCCTAGCTCTCCTATCTGGATAAGTAGTGAGATTCTCCTAACCACTTCTAAGATGGCTCATTTTTAACCTAATGGGATGGCAAAGCTGACCAATCCTCATATTAGGGTTCCATACACCTTATTTGCATGGCCCCATCCCAAAGGTGCCATGTATCTTCTTTGGTTTATTAGTGAACTGTCCAATCCCGTTGTTAGTGTTAAGTGCTATCAAGTTGGTTCCAACTCATAGTGACTGGTGGGTTTGAACCACCAACATTATGGTTAGCAGTCCAGTGCTTATCCTACAGCACCACACCAAGACTGCAGTCCCTTTGGTGGGCCACAAACACCTCACATTAGGATAGTCTTACCCAGTTATCTGGTGGGCATTAACAAAGGCTGGCCAGAGGAGCCATGTCAGGTAACTGGCTGCACCACAACTATTTGTGTATTATTAGGATAAATCCTGGTCCCTAACTAGTGCTTTTTATAGGAGTATTTTGAATATTCTTGACCCATTACTCTTGTCAAGCTCCTCAAAAAATGTGTTGAGTTATTGATTGGAATTGCAATGAATCTACAGATCCATTTGAGGGACACTGATTGCTTTATGATGTGAGTTTGTGTATCTAAGAATGTGATCTCTTCAGCTGTTTAGTGTTGGCTTTTAATTTTAATAGCTATCAATAAATGTCTGTAAATTTTTTCCATAAAGCTTATGCAATTGTTAAATGTATACCTGGGTGCTGTTATTTTTACACTAATTGAAATTATGTCATTTTCAAATTATTTTTTCTGTTTGTTGCTGGCATACAGAAATGTTATTTTCTTATGTTAATTACCTTAATAACTATGTTAGTGAATCTATAGTTTGTCTTGAATTTATTAGTACTCATGTAATTGGTGAATATCAGCAGTCTTGTTTCTTTCTGTTTTTTTTTTTTGAACTTTTTATTGTGAATTTAGTGGAAGTTTACAGAGCAGATCATCAGTTTTACATTCAACAAATCATATACTTTATTTCATTACATGGTTGAAATCCCCTCCTTGTACCAACAGTTAGCAGTACTTACTTCTGTTCACTTTAAATATTGCATTCCTACCTTTGTCTCCTGCTACCTTCATCTTTCTTCTGCTCACCTCCCTCTTGTATATTGCTTGCCCTTCACCCGTGTTAATATGTGTTTACCCTCTAGCCTGTGAATATTTTTTAACTTTTTACATCACTGGTCGCACAATTTTTGTCCTTTTGTGACTGACTGATTTCGCTCAGCATAATGTCTTCCAGGTTCAACCATGTTATGAGGTGTTTCACAGATACATCATTATTCTTCAACATTTTGTAGTATTCTATGTCGAGAACCGGCCTCGACATGAGAGTTTGGTTCACGAAGTAGGGAGATCTGGCGGCGACAGAGATAGAGAAAGAATACACACAAAGACGCAACAAGAGAGAAAAGAAGACACCCGGAGACCAGAGTGGATGCGACACTGGCGTCAGACAGATCCTGCATTGTAAACATCATGGCTATGCAAGCAGTAGGCACACCTTACCAACTGCAATGCCTGCCCGTAATGCATGCCCTGCAAGCCATAACGCATCCGGGCTTCAGTCTGCACCTCCTTTTTATTGCAGGGAGGAGCTTTACACAAAGGAAGGCGGGGTTTAATAAGACAGGGTACAGAAGTGAAATGTGATTAACCGTTCAAAACAGGACACAATGATTCACAGGAACAAATTCTAAAACATACATCACAAATTGATAATCTAACATCCTTAATTTTCTAGAAATTCAAGCAAATTGTTATATAGTACTTTGTAGGTTCGAATCCCAAGGCAGCAACTCGAGGCTAATTAACATACCTATAGCACCTAATCTTCAGTGAGAAAAGGATTCTAAAGGTCTGAAAGGAATCCAGCTGTTTCAGCTACCTGGCCAAGGCTTGCAGGAGGAAGGAGGACGCCTATGTTAATGGTCTGCACCTGGGAATGATTTGAGAAGGCTGTCACTATTATTTCTTTAAACAAAACCCCGGAAGCCGCCAGTCTACTTTGGGTGAATTCCTTAGGGGAATATTTTCTCCAGCATCTCCCAGCAAACTAGCCCTAGGAACTTTTAGGCCTCGGCTTTAGAAGAGGTTTTTGTTTTAATGTTTGTCCATGGGTATCAAGGGCTCATGTATTAAGTTAATATCAAACATAACTGAAAAATCTGATAAAGAACAGTTTTGTTATGTTTGCCAGGTGGCCAGAGTTTGTTCCTCAGAGAGATTTGTTCCTAGAACCTTAAGCACTGCCAACACAGTGGAGACATTAAGAGAGGCACATAAGAAACCATTTTCTCAGAAGCTACAATTACTGGAGTTCGAAGCATAGAATGAATAAGACCAAAGAAAATTATACAGAGCTAGCCCAACAGTGAGTTCGTAAAAGCCAATGAACCTGGGAGGTCAGGAGGTTACTTCCTTGAGCCCTCAGGGTCCCTGGCTAGCAAGCCTGAGTGGAGCCATCTTGTAGGATTTTCGTCCATGACACAGGCCCTCAACACCTCAGTGATTGCGGTCTCCTACAATTCTATTTTGTATATATACCAAAATTTGTTGAGTCATTCTCCTTTTGATGGACATGTAGGCTGTTTTCTTTCTTTGTGATCTGTCTCTTGTAGACAGCATATTGAAGGATCCTGTTTTCTTACCCATTCTGCTCTTTATGTCTCTTGATTGGTGCATTTAGTCCATGTACATTCAGTGTACTTATCAATAGGTATGAATTGATTGCTGTCATTTTTCTGTGTGTTTTTTTGTGCAGCTGCTGGATTCTTCATTCCACATAATTTTTCATGCTGAGTTCATTTTATTTGTGGTCTTTCTTTTCATTTTCATTTCTATTGTGTTAATGTTTACTAAATCTATCTGATTTTCTTCTTTTTTTTATTTTGATGTGCAGGTATATTATTTTTCTTTGAAGTTATCCTATAATTCATTAATTTTTTTCCCTGCTTAAAGCAGTCTGTTTTATCTTGAAATCTACTTGACTTCCCCACCATTTGGAAGTTCTGTATCTATACCATTCCGTCTTTTTACTTTGTAGTTGACTTCATTACACATTGATACATTGGTTCTCTATCTTCAGTCCTGTAGGTTTGCCCCATCCTAAATACCTCTATATCTGTACTGAGTTCTGGGTGATGTTGTGTCATGCATGATAATCTCGGGTTGTTGTCCGCGATTGTTGGTTCTCAGCCCAAAGAACAACACCCAGCACTTTTTGTAAAGTTGGTCTGGTCATTACCAATTCCCTTATTTTCTGCTTAGGAAATGTCCCAGTTTCACCCTCACATTTGAAGGACAGCTTTGCTGGGTATATGATTCTTAGTTGGCAGCTCTCCTCTTTCAGAGTTTTGCATATGTCATCCCACTGTCCTCTTGCTTGAATGGTTTCTGCTGAGAAACCAGAACTTAATCTTACTGGTTCTCCTTTGCAGATAACTTTTTGTTTTTCCTGAGCAGCTCTCAGGATTCTCTCCTTGACTCTGATTTTGGATGGTTTGATTTTGATATATCTCGGTGATTTCTTTGGGGTTCTGTCCTGTTTAGGATTCGTTCCACTTCATATATGCCTTATCTTCTCATCTTTCATGATGTTAGGAAAGTTCTCTTTCAGCAACTCTTCTGTAATTTTCTCTCTGCTTTTTATTTTATCTTCCTGCTCTGGAATTCCAGTCATCTATAAGTTGTTCCTCTTCATGGTGTCCCATATAACTTTTAGGCTTTCTTCAGCCCTCTTTCTGATTGTTTTTCTAGCATACTAGTATTGAGAGATTTATCTTCAAGTTCATTAATTTGTGCTTCCATTGATTTGATTCTTCTCCTTTGTCCTTTTGATGTGTTGTCCATTTCTGAGATCTTAGCAGTAATCTCCTGGGTTTCCAATTACAGGTCTTGTATCCTTTCAAAATTTGCATCTGTTTTGTCTGTTTGTTCCTATAGCATGCTCCTGAATTCTAAAGTTCTTAATTGTGTTCTCTTTGCCTTCCTTGATCTTTCTGTTAATCCATTGAACGTACCAAAATAGTCTTTTGAATTCTTATTCAGTTCCATTACCTTTTTTCCCTTCAGAAATGTTTTCTCTGCATCTTGATCACTTGTTTGAGCCATTCTCTTTTGTTTCTTTGTTTGAGTTAAAATTGTGTGTTGTCTCCAGGGCACCTTAGGACTGTCACATTTGTAAAAACAATCAGTGCAATTGTTGGACCCGGAAGAGAGAAATCTTTGGTGGACTCCTGCAAGTCAAACAAGTCACGAGGTAGTCATGGAAGGGATGTGACATCATGGTTCCTGACTCCAGATGGAGTTCCTATAGGCTTTGGTGTTATTTATGTTCCGGGTACTCAATTCAGAAGTAGTTCATGGGGTCCCTTGATGTAGCTGGTTTCAGTGTCTGTTAGGACCACAAGGAAGCTGGGAGCATGCTGGTCTGGTGGGTCTGCAGGTTTTGTAGGTTTGGAACCAAGCCCACCTGAACTCAAGCACCAAAGCAGCACAATTACTTCCCAATTCACACTGGGGTGGCTCCCAACCACTTGGCTCCAAACTCCAGGAGAGTGAGTTTTGTGTTGGGGGTGGACAAGGGTGGGAGCTGGCCATACCTCTGGTCACCAGGGGAGTGTGGAGAAAATGAAGAAATTGCACCTTTCTCATCACTCACATGAATCCACTCTGCAAGGCTGCCTTTGACTGCCAAAGCTGCAAACAAGATGGTGGAGTTGCATCTAGCTAGCTGTCACCAGCTGATCTCCCTCCCTCACCGTCCCTACTTGACCTCCCCTCACAGCAAGCATTCCTTCCACCTCTCTAACCCCTTCCCTGAAGCTCAGGGTATCAGAATTTTCATTTGTGCCTGTTTCATTTGATATCTTATAACCCCGTTGTTGCAGAGGGTCCATGTAGTTCATCTGTCAAACTTGCCGTCTTGTCTTCTTTATAATTGTCCCTTTTTTTTTCCCTTGCTTTATTCTGCTAGATAAGATATCAGATATAACATTGACCATAATTTATAAAGGCAGGACAACGTTGTTTTATTCTTAAACTTCAATGTTTTACCAACAAATCTTTTCTGTAGATTTTGTATCAGTTCAAAGAAGTTCTATTATGTTTTTTTAAACTAATTTTGTGAGGTATGATTTACATATAACAAAATGCATACATTTCTTATGTTTAATATGTTAAACTTTAATGACAATGCACCTATGAAACCACTACTACCACAATCAAGGTATAGAAAATTTTCATCACCCAAAATTGTTTTTCTGTGCCCCGTCCAGTCAATCTCCACTCCCAACCGCTACCAACCAATAATCTTCCCTCTGTCTTTTTAGATTTATCTTTCCCAGCATTTCCACCAGTTTACCAGTATGTTTAAAAAGGTATTTTCAAAGATTTTTTTCTGCATTTTTGTTACTTTGAACAAAAGGGTTATTTAGAGTACCTTAGTCTGCTGTACCCTAAATCACCCTTTTGTTCAAAGTAACAAAAATGCAGGAAAAAAAAAATCTTTGAAAAGGGTACCTTAGTCTGCTGTAAGGAGCTCTGGTATCATAGTGGTTACGAATCAAGCTGTGAACAGCAAGGTTGGTAGTTCGAAACTACCAGCTCTTCCACGGGAGAAAGATGAGGTTTTCTGCTCCCGTAAAGATTTACAGTCTTGGAAACGCTGCGCAGGGTCGCTAAGAGTCAGAACCGACTCGACAGCACTTAACAACAGCAACACCAGCCTGCTGTACTGCTGAGCCTAGAAGCCCCAGTTCTTTTTGGCCATGTTGAATTTGAGTTTTAATACATCCCAGTGAGCATAGGCAGCAGGCCATGGATATAGAGTATGGAATACTGTGGAGAGGCTTGGAGTGTCTCAGATTTTAGAGTCAGTATATGGTGCTATGGCTCTGTAGGATAAGTACTGGACTGCAAGGTCAATTTGAACCATAAGGTAAATGGTTTGAACTCATCAACTGCTCCTTGGAAACCCTATACTGGGTCACTATGAATTGAAACCAACTCCATGGCACTTAATAACAACATATGCTTATGGAAGTCCTGGTGTGGTGCTGTAGGATAAGCACTGGACCACAAGGTTGGTTTGAACCTCAAGTTTGGGGTTTTAAGGTCACCAGAAAGCATATACAGTGTTGCTACAAGTCGGAAGCAACTCAACGGGCGGCACTTAGCAGCAACAACATACGCTTATGGTAATGGAAGCCAGGGATGAGAACGGATAGACTACAGAGAAAGAAGAGGTGGGGAGACTTAGAATTACTCCTTCAGATTTTAAATGTCAAGTAAAGGAGGGAAAACCCAGTAAAAAGAATTAGGGAGAGTTAGTAATAGACTGGGCTCCTGGTGTGGCACTATAGGATAAGCACTGGGTTGCTAACCACAAGGTTGTTGGTTCAAACCCACCAGCTGCTCCTCAGAAATTTTATATGGGGTCACTATGAGTTGGAACTGACTCAATGGCTTTTAACAAAATGATAGACCAGAGTAATAATAGATGCAAATCTAATTCTGACTTCAAATCTTAAGTCTTTTCTAGCAGGCAAGCCTCTTAAGTTGGGAAGAGCATTTGCCTCTTGCTAGAAACCCTAACCAGGGTCTCTATGGGTTGAAATTGATGCAACGGCACTTAACAACAACAACAACACTAGTCTAAGGAGTGCTGGTGGTGTAGTGGGTTAAGCATTGGACTACTAACTTCAAAGTTGGCGGCTCAGCCATTCCATGGTAGAAAGATGAGGCTGTCTGCTCCTGCAAAGATTGTCTTAGAAATCCTGTGGAGCCATTCTATTCTGTCCTATATGGTTGCTTTGAGACAGAACCAACTCATTGGCAATGGGTAGGTACTGGGTCTGAACTAGATTTCTGAAGGTTGCTGGTTTCTAATCTTGCATCTTTTACGTTCTTATAAAATACAGTTGAGAACAATCTCAGGGAAACATGATGGGCCCAGAGGAGACAGGGAGGGGAGAAGAGAGGCCTTATAGTCTAATCTGATTTTCTCCACTTTCCCCTATAGGTCACTGCTGAAGCTGAACACAAAGAAAAACTTATCACACACTTACAGGAGAAGGTCGCATCCTTAGAGAAAATACTGGAACAGAACTTATCAGGGGAAGAACATGTGCAAGAACTTCTGAAAGAGGTCATTTTACCTTTCTTTGTACCACCAGTGTGGAAAGACAGTGGTGACACTTAGGATTTCATAAAAGCCTAGGGTTTTAGAGTCAGAGAGCCAGAAAACAGCGTAGTGGGGAGAGGATTCTCTCCAACTTGGAATTGTTTTGCTTACAACAAAAATAGTCTGGTGTCCCCTATGTGTACTGCTCAGTTTTCTTCAGGGAAGAGAGAGCTTTGTTCAGAGATGTGTAGGAACAGATAGCATTCTAATCACACTATCCCCATTCTCCACCCTTTGCACTCTCTATTTGGCTCTTTGGCTTGAGTCAGAATTGTCTTGGACTGAAGGAAACTGTTGAACAAACTTGCCTTTTATTATGTCTGAGTTCACCCTCCTACATTCTGCTTTTCCTCTTTGTATCCTAATTAATGGTATCACCATGCCAAAGGGGACCAGGGTAAAACCTTGGGGGTTATCCTAGATGATACACTCATTTTCCATTCTCAGTTAGTTTCTATGAACATTCTCCATACCTGCTGCTACTGCGGTACATCAGAGCTTCCGGCAACTCTAGCTTAGTCTGCATGATGGGGCTTCAAAAAGGTCATAGAAATAGTTTAAAAGATGGAGTTTAATGGAATTTTCCCACGAACTTTTTGAAGGCCTGCATATTAACAGTCTCCAAACTGACCTACCAGCAGCAGGCTCTTCTTCTTTGCCCTCTAACACAGTCTGCAACGCTCACTGTCAAACTAAGCTTCCTACACAGCATTTCTGCTACATCACTTCCTCAGACATCCTCCACAATTTCCATTCCAACTACAGTGAGTAAGATGTGGCTTCTGGAGTATAAATTGATTTCTAGAAACAATTTCTTTGTATTTGTTTCTCATTTGTAAAGCAGGGTTAACAATAATAAGTTATAATATGTAAAGTGCTAAAGATCTCTGGTTGGTGCAAGTGATTTGCACTTGGTTGGTAACCAAAAAATTGACGATTCAAATGCACCAAGCAGTACCATGGAAGAAGTAGGGTTGGTGATGTATTTCTGTAAAGATTACAACCAAGAAAACCCTAGAGAGAGGTTCTACTCTGTAACACAGTCCTAAAACAAAAACAGAATTCACAGTATGTGAAACGTTTAGAAGGATGCTTTGACTATAGTAAGGAATCAATATATGTTAGCTATTAATATTATGGAGTCCTGGTGTGGCTCTGAAGGATAAGTACTCAACTGCAATGTCTGTTTGAACCACAAGGTTGGCAGTTCAGACCCACCAGCTGCTCATTGGAAATCCTATGCAGGGTCACTATAAGTAGGAACCTGTGGCACTTAACAATAGTAACAACATTAATATTACATTGTTGTAATGACATCACCATTATTATAGCAGTGCTTCTCTAAATTTAGTGTACATAAGAATTACTTGGGGAATTTGTGTGTATCTCTGGCCCTTCCCCGAGAAAGTCTGATTTTGGTAGGCCTAGACTAAAGCCTTAAATTTAACAATATCTAATCCCACTGCCATTGAGTTGATTTCAATTTATAGCTACCCTAAAGGACAAGTAGAACTGCTACATAGGGTTTCAAGACTTGAAAATCTTTTTAAGAGCAAACACCTTCATCTTTTTCCCACAGAGCAACTGGTGGGTTTGAACCACCAGCCTTGTGGTTAGCAAGCAGCCCAAAGCATAACCTCCTGCAAAGTTAGTATAGTGCCAGTGTTTAGAAAAGTATTCTCTACAGAATGAAGTTTGAACTCCTTTTGAAGCATAAAGACCCTCCATGATGGCCTTTTGCCCAAATTTCTAGTCTGGTTCTTGACAGAAACCCACCATCTCTTTGACTTTTAGCTACTTGTAGTTGCCTGAAGGCATCAGGCTGTTTCACATTTCCTTTCCATCAGTTTTGCTGCACCTCCTGCCTGGGATGCTGCCCCACTCTCTAGCCACCTGGGAATTATGAAGCCTCTCACTTCCTATAAGTCAATGAGTGTCTACAACTCTGTGCTTCCATTTTAGGGCACTAAATTGCATTCTATCTTAATACTTTTTTGATTGTAGTCTTTTGTCCCAGTCTTAAGGCAAGGAATTATGTCAAATTTATTTGTGTATACTTTATGATGTATGAATTCTGTCTCAATAATTTGTGTATGTGTATATCCCTTGTAAGGAGCTCTGGTAGCGTAGTGGTTACGAATCGGGCTGCGAACCTTAAGGTCAGCGGTTCGAAACTACCAGCCGTTCCACGGGAGAAAGATGAGGCTTTCTACTCCTGTAAAGATTTACACCCTCGAAAACCCTGTACAGGGTCTCTATGGGTCGGAACCGACTCGACGGCACTTAACAACAACAACAACATATCCCTTGTACCTAACTCAAATGGTAGTAAATACATATTCATTGGAGAAATGACTGTTTTCCTTTACTCTTCCTTCAACTTACAGAAAACAGTTGCTGAGCAGAATTTGGAGGATACCAGACAGCAGCTGTTGGCAGCCAGGAACATGCAGGCCACGACTGTTGGCATCCTGGAGACTCAGGTACTGATCTCATTTCCACTGTTTCCTATGTTTGGGTGTCAGCCTGGTCGGATGGCATGGCTATGATTGAGAACCTCCTTGGATCAGATTTTTTTCTTTTAGAAGGACTAGATTTTGTATCTTAGGTCAGTAGTTCAAACCACCAGCAGCTCCATAATATTAAGGATTTCTGGTTTGGCTCTATAGGATAAGTGCTCAACTGCAGTGTCCGTTTGAACCGTAAGGTTGGCAGTTCAGATCCACCAGTTATTCCTTGGAAACCCTATAGAGGGTTGCTATGAGTCAGAGTTGACTCAATGTCACTGAACAAAAGCAACACTTTTTGAATCTTAGCATTGAATTAGTAATTTTCTTCATTCTTTCCATATTATCATCATTGTTCCATACAAAGCTATTCACATATTAATTTATTTCCTCTTATCTTCCTTTCCTTTCCTGCTATAGGAAGCCATTCTAGTTTATATAGATCCTTTATTGTTGGGATAGCTTATAATGATTGGTATTATTGTTTTTTTGCACCAATTGCTGCACATTTTATTCAAGACTAGTAGTAAAAGTCAATAAGAACTATACATTCATTGAGTACAGTAAAGCATTAATAAATATTTAAAAATTCAAGCTTTAAAAACAAAATCTTATTTATCCCCTATAAGAAACTTAGCACAGATTATTATTAATTACAAAAAGCTGGCAAGGGTACAATAAAAGAGGCAATTCTCGCAAGTGATGGAAATAGTTTATATGGTAAAACTCTAAGCAGAAGGCAATTTAGCAGTAAGTACCAAAAGTTTTTAAACAATGGAGAACAGGTTCATATGCTTTGACCCAGTAATTCCTCTTCTAGGAATCATAATATACTTTTGAAATGTATGCTGGTTCAGGTGTAATAACAGGTTCTGCAGGGATAGGAGGAGGATCTGATGCTTCTGAAATGCCTGGTTCAGGTTCATCCAATTGGAGAAGTTCATCTAGAGCTAGTTTTGCTGCATTGGGTTGAGACTCCTTTTTATTTTGTCCCAGTCCAGTCTTGTACTGAATACCATCCACCACAGCACAAAAAACAAAATATGGGCCCATGGTATTGTTTTATGTGCATGTTTCTTAGTTCATATAAATGATACCAACTGTCTTTTTTTTTTTCCAAACTTTGTACTGTGAATTCAATGAAAGTTTATAGAGCAGATGATTAGTTTTACATTCGACAATTCACACACATTTTGTTTCATGTCATTGATTGCACTCCCCTCAATGTAACATCATTTATCCCACTTCCTCCTTGTGTTTCCTATTCTCATTCCTCTTCCTTTCCTAACTCCTTTGAATTTTATCCTTGAGTAAATGCTGCCCTTTGATGATAAATAACTAGCATTATTATTCCCCTTAAAGATCTGTCTATTATTTGGCCGAAAATTGAGCCACGGGGGAAAGTTCAGTTTCCAGACCCAAAGGGCGATCAAGCGTTTTAGTCTCAAGGTTCTGCCAGTCTATCCAAACAGTAGGTTTTGTCTTTTTTATGACCTTCAATCCTGTTCCACATTTTTCTTCCACTTTATCCAGAATCTTTTTTTAATTTTAGCTGCTCCATTTTCTATCTAGATCCACTTCATTATATTTATCCCAATTGACAGGATACTTATCTGGACATCCAGATTGCCTTTTTTCTACCACCACAGAACATCTTTGTTTCTGCCCCCTAAGAAAATAGAGACTGCATATAACCTAATATAACCAAATACTGGGAAGATTGCTGCCAGCATTCAAATTGCTCAGCCTTCTAAATTTTTGCCAGTTAAGTAATGTGAAGTGGTATTTCATTATTCAATTTGCATTTACTATAGGCCCTGGTGGTGGTGGTGGTGTGCTGTGGAGTTGGTTCTGACTCATAGTGACCCTGCACAGGGTTTCTGAGGCTGTAAATCTTTACGGGAGCAGAAACCTCATTTTTCTCCTGCAGAACAGCTGGTAGTCTCAAACTGCTGACCTTGATATTAGCAGCCCAATTCATAACCACTATGCTACCAGAGCCCCTTATAGGCCCTGGTAGCACTGTCAAACACTCAGTTGCTAACCAGAAGCTTGGCAATGTGAATCCACCAGCTACTCTGCAGGAGAAAGATACAAAGACTTACAGCCTTGGAAACCCTGTGGGGCAGATCAACTCTGCCCTATAGAGTCATTAATTTATCAACTTTATGTTGCGTAGTTTGAATTTTCTTACTGAAAAATTATTTTTCTGCACCTAAGTCACACAGATACTCTTTTATGAATCTTTTCTGTTAGCTTTATAATTTTGTCCTTGACATAATAGGTTGTTATTTCATTACAGACCACCTTTTATGTGATGTCTGGTAGAGGGATCCAGCTATATTTTTCTCGGTGATTCTCAATACTGTTTACCAAACAGTCTTATCTTTGCACTTTGATTTCTCATGCCAGCTGTATCATATACTAAGTTTTCTTATGCACATGGCTTTGTCTCTGCATTTCTGATATATTCCATTAGTCTAAATTGTCTGATCTTGTGCCAACACTACCGCATTTTTGTTATAGCTTTGTCTTTACTGTATCTCAGTATTTGATAGGGCAAGTTCTCTTTGAAAAGTGATTTAGCTATTTGTTCTTGCACTTAAATTTTTTTTAAATGTTTTGTTGTGAATTATGTGATAGTTTACATGGGAGAACATTAGTTTTACATTCATCCTATCGTATATCGTTTCATTGCCATGATTACAATCCCCCTTCATGAATCATCAACCAACCAAAGGGTATATACTACAAGCCTGCCCCCCGGTCGTCAGCACACAGTCCCTCTCCCTCTCTGGGTCTAAAGTCCCCAGCTGCTCCATCTTTCCACGTCATCGTCTCTGCCTCCATCTCAGGCATCACTACTTCTCTGGGTAGGGTCCCGCTCTCCACCTTTCTCCGTTGATGGTCCCAGGGACCTCTGCTCCTAGACTGCAAAGTTAATCACTCCCGTCTTTGCTATAAAACATCTACCTTTAGGTTTCCAACCTGATAACAAGTATTCACTATTGTATCACAAGAGACCTATCCACATTTCCTTTCATCAGCCCTGCCTAGACAGATTGGATACTACTCAGTGGAGATTCTACCTTTGTCCACGCCCTCTGGATCTAGGTTCCCTCTTGAAAGCTTGTAAGCCAGTCACTTCTTGTCTTTGTTGTTGTTGTTGTTGTTATGTGCTATGGAGTCTTTGTAGCTCCCCCCATTTTGGGTAACCAATGTCCCATCCCTGTCTACTCTGCATGGAGGGGGTGGGAATGATCCTTGCTGTAAAGATATGTTCCCTCTTTTGAGCTACTGCATCCATAGGTGTAGGTCAAGTTCATCAAATTGTATCAGATTACTCTTTTTTTCCTCTTCTTTCTTCTTCTAGTTGAGCTCTGATCATCCGGTCATCGAAGCCAGGTCAAGTGGGTATTATTCTACAAGTGTGGGTATTCTTGTGTATATGCCCTCTCTTCTTATCAGTTGGACGCTTCACTCTCCACTCTAGTCCTCTGTGGCTATGTCACTGACTCTTGGCCCAAGAGTCCCCAGGTCTTGCCACACTGTTGGTCAACCAGGCCTCCACCTAGGTTCACAGGAGTCTTTTGAACGTTGTAGGGCTTAGCTTGCAGCTTCATTGCTGTTTTTCCCTCACTTTCACTTATTGGTGACGAACGTAATCACCAATCAGAGTGTGTATTTCCATTGAGTCTTAGTCTTGGAAGGGGGTTTGCTCTGAGGGGACCCGACCACTTGGCCTTGATGTCTCCTGGGTCTTAAACTTAAATTTTTGAAGTTTTGAAAATTTTTTATTGTGATTACATTAAATATGTAAAATAGTTGGGGGGAAATGTTACTTTTTAAATCTTTCCTTCCAAAAATATAAAGAAATTCTATTTATTCTTGTTATTTTGAGTTCTTTATTAGATTGCATATTTTTCCCCATAGAAGTCTTGTTTCCCTAGTTAAATTAACTTCTAGAAACTTTAGTGCCTCTTTGATATTGTGATGGTATCTTATTTTTAATTATATTTCTTAATTGATTACTTCTGGCATAGATGTGTGCTATATTTGTTTATTTATTCAACTAGTCAATTAATCTTAGATACTGCTACTACCAACACCAGTTGCTATTAAGTTGATTGAGACTCATGATGAACCTATGTGTATCATGGTAGAACTGTACGAGGGGTTTTCTATGATAGCTTTTTTGAAAGTGGATTGCCAGGCTTTTCTTCCGAGGGACCTCTGGGTTAACTCAAACTGCAGACCTTTTGGTTAGCAGTTAAGGAACTGTTTGTATTAAATATTGCAATCCTGCTGAATGCTCTTACTATAATACTGTATTTTTCCCCCCCAGGCAGATAATTGTATCATCTGTAAACAATAACAGCTTTATCTTTTCCCTTCCAATTCTTGCACCTCTTATTTCCTTCTTTCCAGCATTGGCAAGGACCTCCAGTACTGTATTAAATAGGAACTGTGATAGAGGGCATCCTTGTTTTGTTCCTAATCTTAAAAGAGAATGCACCTGAAGTTTCTTCATTTGATTTAAAGTTTGTAGTTTTGGTATTTCATCTTATAAAGTTAAGGAGATTCCCTACAGTTTGCTAAGACTTTGTGTTTTTAAAATATAAATATGTAGAACTTGATCAAATGCTTTAGCCATATTGATTGAAAAAAGTTGTGAAAGTTTTCTTCTTTAGTATATTAATTTGGTGAATTACAATTACGTTAATAGATTTTCTGTTGCTGAACCATCATATTACATTTCTGGGATGACTGCCTCTTTAAGTATTCTTTTTGTAGTGAACTTCCAGATTTGATTACCTAATATTTTATTTAGAAAATTTGCACCTGTTTATAAGTGCAGTGGGTTTATGTGGTTTTGGAATTATGCTACACTAACCTCGCAAAGTGTGAGCTGTTGGTCTTTCTGTTTTCTGAAACAATTTAGGTTAAGATACAATTTATTCAAAATTACTATCTTAAATAAATTTGGTAGAATTTAACTGTAAAACCATCTGGACCACTTCTTCTTGAGAGGGAAAAAGGTGGATTAAGATTTAAATCTTTCTTCCTATTGTTGTTTTTAAGAGCTGTCGAATCAGTTCTGACTCACAGCGACCCTGTATAGTGTTTCCAAGGAGTGGTTGGTGAGTTTGAACTGCCAACCCTGCGATTCAAACAACTGCGGTCTAGTGTTTATCCTACAGCACTACACCAGAACTCCTTTTTCCTATTAGACTATTTTTATTTCTTCTGATCCAAATTTGACATTTATTTCTTTTTTTGAAAATATACCCTTTTCATCTTGTTTACTACTTTATTAACATATAATACTCTTAAAATGTATTAGCATATAGTATTATATTTGCTTATAATAATACATGGGAATATTGTGACTCCATGTGATACACACTAGACTGCAACCACAAGGTTGGCAGTTTGAGTGTACCAGCCATTTCGTGGAGAAAGATGTGTATTATTGTTGTTGTTAAGTGCCTTAGAGTTAGTTCCTGCTAGTAGTGACCCTGTATAGGGTTTCTGAGGAACTTGGTGGGTTTGAACCACCACCTTGCAGTTCAAATCGAACTTGTTGTCCAGTGCTTATCCTATAGCACCACACCAGGACTCCACATTATATTTGAATATTATTGTTGTTAATGTTGTCAAGTGCCATCAAGTCAGTTTCTACCCATAGCAGCTCTGTATAGGGTTTCCTAGGAGCAGCTGGTGAGCTTGAACCACCGACCTTGCAGTTCAAACTGACTTTGTAGTCCAGCGCATTAACCCACACCACCATACCAGGACTCCTTGTATATTATAGGCAAATATAGTATCTATTTTCTCTTCATTTCTGCTGTGTTTGATTGTTTCTGTATTTTGCTAATTTGTATATTTGCTCCTTTTATTCCTTGATAGTGGTACCAGAGATCTATCTCTGTCTAACCTTAAATGTCAAGGCAGTCACACCCATTTATTTATATATCATCTGTGGCTGCCTTCTTGCTACAGTGGCACAGCTGAGTAAGATGTGATAAAGCCTAAAGTATTTATTTTGTCCTTTACATAAAAAAGTTTATTGTTCTCTGCTCTATATTATTAGTCCTTTCAAAGAACTAGTTTTTTACTCTGTTAACTGCTCAGATTTTTATTCTTTTTTATTTGTTTCTGCCCTATTAATTATTTTTCCTTCCTATTTCTTTAACTCTGTTCTGTTGTTTTCCTAATTGCTTGATATTGAATGCTTGATTTTTTTTTTATCTTTCTTGTTTCCTACTAAAAACATTTAAAGGTATGATTTTTTTCATTAAATAGTGTTTTATTTGTATTGCATACTTTGACATCTAGTGCCTTTATTCTAGCAAGTTGTAACTATTTTTGAATATCCTTTATTACTTATTTTTAACTCAAAGACTATTTTAAACTCAGTTACTTGATTTCCAAACATAGGCTATTTGGGTCTACTCTTTATTGAAAATTTCCCATTACAAAACTAGAGAGAATAATATGATAAACAGTCATGCTCCTATATGTTATTATTCCTAGCTTTATTACTTTAGGAGCTCTGGTAGTGGAATGGAGAAAGATGAGGCTTTCTGCTCCCGTAAAGCTTTGCAGCCTCAAAAATCCTATACAGGGTTGCTATGAGTCAGAACTGGCTCCACAGCACATAACCAACAACAACAACTTTATTACTTTAAATTTAGAGAACATGGTTTTTATGGCATCATTTCTTTGCGTCTTTTATAATATGTGGCCCTACTTTTATAATTTTTTCTTAAGCATGCAAAAATAATGTGTATTTTGTAAGTTTGTAAAATAGCTTGAGCTTAATAACTTAATTTTCATGTCGTTAGTATTTATGTTTTTTCAGTTTGAGCCATCCATGTAAGAGCTGTATATTTTAAATCTCCAACTGTATTTGTTGCTTTATCTGTTTCTTAACGCAGCTTTGTCTGTTGCTTGATATATAGTGAAGCCCAGCAATAAGCATCATTTGGTAACATGAATTGGGATAAACTGCAATAATTTCCTGTCTTCTCTCCAGTCTCTGTTCTCAAATGATGAAAGGTCTTTTCCTCTACACAGCAAGGAAACATGGAGGAGAAGGCAAGACTAGGTAGGGAATCCTCAGGCAACCCCCGCTTTAGCAAGCAGGAGATGGAGGGTAGGTTCCTGCAGTCCTGGATTCCTGATGTGAAGCATAGCCCAGACTCCTTGGATTGGACTGAGAAAATGGAAGCCAGCTAACTGGGAGATATGGCAGTGAATCCACTGGTTCTGCAAGTCCCAGCCAGCCACAACACCCAGCATATGGAAACTAGAGTACACAGTTGCCCTCAGTTGGTGCCATACCCCATCACCTGGGACCAAGATAGATTTGGGAGGCACAAAGGATTTCCAGGACTCCCACCAGTGAGCTGCCCAAGCAAGCCCTGGTCATGCCATTAAGATTGTGATAATGCAGCCCTATGATGTTGAGTTTTTTGTTTTTGTTTGAAGTTTTTATTGTGAATTATATGTTAGTTTCCATGGGTGAATATTATCTTTACAGTCATCCTATCGTACTTTGTTTCATTGCAATGGTCACAGTCCTCTGCATGCATCATCAAACACCCAAAGGGAACACCCCACAATCCCCGCCCCAACCCCAACCCCAGCTGCCAACACACAGCCCCTCACCCTTCCTGAGTCCAGAGTCCCCAGCCGATCCTTCTGTCCACGTCAT
This sequence comes from Chrysochloris asiatica, assembly GCF_000296735.1. Taxonomy (NCBI): domain Eukaryota; kingdom Metazoa; phylum Chordata; class Mammalia; order Afrosoricida; family Chrysochloridae; genus Chrysochloris; species Chrysochloris asiatica. The sequence continues at coordinate 2,729,184 of NW_006408532.1, read as the reverse complement.
TGCCTCTGCCTCCATCTCTAGTGTCACTGCCTCTCTAGACAGGGTCTTGCACTTCGCTTTTCTCCCTTGATAATTCCAGAGATCTCCGCTCCTGGACTATAAAATCAAGCCGCTTCCCTCCTTTTGTTACCAAACATTCACATTTACCTTTCCAACACTCACTGTCAGACCTGACAGCAGTCATTCCCTATTGAACCACAGGAGTCCTTTCCCCCTCACCTTTTATTAACCCCATCCAGATGGGTTGGAAATAATTCAGTGGAGGTTCTACCTTTCTCTGTATCCTCTGGAGCTAGGTTCCCTATTGAAAGCTCATAAGCCAGTCACTTCTTGCTTATGTAGTCCCCTATTTTGGGTAACCAATGTCTGAGTTCCTCCTCCCTGTCGACCCTGTGTACCAAGAGGGTGGGAATGATCCTCACTGTAGAGATTAGTCTGCTCCTGTGTCATACTGCATCCACAAGATCATCTACTTATAGTGGGTTACTCCTTTTTTTTTTTTTTTCCCTTCTCTCTTCTTTCTTCCTCTAGTCATGCTCTGATCACCCAACCATTGATGCCAGGTCAAACGGGTACTATCTGAAAGTGTGGGTGTTCTTGTGCATCCCCCCTCACTTTATATCAGCTGGATGCTTCACGCTCCATTCTAGTCCTCTGGGGCCATGTCCCTGCCCCTGGGCCCAGGAGTCCCAGGTCTTACCATACTGCTGGTTAACCAGATCTCAGTCCAGATTAACAGGAGTTAACTTAGTTCACAACTTCATTGCTGTTTTTCCCTCTCTTCCCCTTATTGGTGATCAACGTGTTCAGCAGCAGGGCCATAGGCCTGCTAGTATATTCCATTTGAGTTTCAATCTTGGAAGGGGGTTTGCCTTGAAGGGACCTGACCACTTACTTGCCTTGATGACTTCCTGGGGAACAACTTGCTTGTTCTTGTAGTAGTCAATTGGACTGCTGTTATTTTTGTTTTTTCTGCTAGTCTTTTTTTCAAGAAGTATCTTCTGTTTTTCTAGCTGCTCCAGACTGGTCTGCATGTCCTTTCATGTGGTATTCCACCTATGGTCTTGTGCAGTGCAAAGGCTCTGCAGGGAGCCTCCTTCACTGGGCAAGTTCTAGCCCCATTTTAGTTATTCCAAACAGTTAGAGGCTGAAGATGGACTTACAAGCTTTCTCTTGTAATGTTTCTGGCTATTCCTCTCTCTCCCCTTCAAGTGTCTATTTTACAGTAGTGACCTTGGAAACCCTGTACAAGGTCGATATGAGTCAGAACCAACTCCACGGCACCTAACAACAACAACAACAAGGCAAGGGAAACCAAGATTCAACAGCTAAGCATCTTAACATCATTTCCCCAATTTTACCTCTTAAAACCATGCCTCAATCTTTGTATCCACAAGCCCTGTTTTTCCACATTTCTCAGATCATTATTTACCTCTGTCCCATTTAGCCCTTGTAAACCTGCCTAGCTATTCTCCCATCCACCTTATTTTTCCTTTCCCCTTCCCCTTCTAGTGTATTGCCCACCCCCACTCCTAGCACCAAACTATCCTGTGTCTGTTCCATACCCTGTGTTCCACTATCCTGTGCCTGTTCCCTACCCTGTACTCCACCTTCCCCTCCCTCCCCTTATCTCACCCCCACCCCCTGGTAACCAACAACAACAACAAAAAAGATAATAATAATAAAGATAAAGTAAAAAAAAAAAGAAAAGAAAAATTGTTTTTCCCTTTTCAGTGTGGTTGCTTTTTCTTAGTCTTTTACAATAATGGCTCTATGCTGTATTTCTCCTTTTATGACTGACTGATTTCACTCAGCATAATGTCCTCAAGGTTCATCCATGTTATGTGGTGGCTTGCTGCTTCCTTGTTATTCTTCAGGGTAGTGTAGTATTCCATTGTGTGTATGTACCAAAGTTTGTTTATCCACTCTTCCATAGATGGGATTCTGTTGGCAAGGATTTAGTTGAGAATTTTTGCATCTATGTTCATGATGTATATTGGTCTGTAATATTCTTTCTTAGTGATGTCCTTCCCTGGTTTTGGTATGAGGGATATGCTTGCTTCATAAAATATATTAGGAAGTTTTCCATCCTCCTCTGTATTCTGGAATAATTTCAGTAGAATTGGTGACAATTCTTCCCTGACTGTCTGGTAGAACTCACCAGTGAAGTCATCTGGGCCTGGACTTATTTTGGTTGGGAGTTTTTTGATGACCTAATCAATTTCTTCTATTGTTATGGGTCTATTCAAGTCTTCAACTTCACTCTGTGTGAATTTAGGTAGGTCATGTTTTTCTAAAAATTTTTCCGTGTTTTCTAAGTTTTCAAATTTGTTTGAATGCAACTCTTCATAGTATTCTGTTACTATCCTTTTGATTTCCTTTGGTTCTGTTGTGACATCGCCCATGTGGTTTCTAATACGTGTTATTTGTGCCTTCTCCCTCTTTTCTTTTGTTAGGTTTGCCAATGGTTTGTCAATTTTATTAATCCTTTCAAAGAACAAGCTTCTTGTCCTGTTGATTTTTTTCTGTAGTTTTTCTGTTTTTTATCTCTTTTATTTCTGCTCTGATCTTTATTATTTCTTTTCTCTTGGTGACTGTAGGTTCCCTGTTTGTCTGTTTCTAGTTGCTGGAGATGTTGTGTTAATGTATTAATTTTGATTCTTTCTTCTTTTTGGATATGTGCATTTATTGCAATAAATTGTCCTTTCAGCACCGCCTTCGCTGTTTCTCAAAGATTTTGGCATGTTGTGTTTTCATTCTTGTTTGTTTCTAGGAACTTTCTGAATTCTCATTTAATATCTTTTATTATCCAGTCGCTCTTAAGAATGGTGTTATTCAGTCTCCATGTATTAAACTTTATTTCCTTTATCATCTTATTGTTGATTTCTAATTTTATGGCATTTTATTCTGAAAAGATGCTTTGTAGTATTTTGATGTTTGTACATTTATGGAGGCTTGCTTTGTGACATAACAGATGGTTAATTCTGGAGAATGTTCCATGTGCACTAGAAAATAATGTATATTGTGCTGTTGTTGGGTTGAATGCTCTACACGTTTATGAGGTCAAGTTGGTTGATTGTGCTGTTTAGTTCCTCTGTAACTTTGCCGAATTTCTTTCTGGTTATTCTGTCCCTTTTCGAAAGTGGAGGATTAAAATCCTCCAATATAATTGTAGATTTATCTATTTCTTTCTTCAATTATAGTAGGGTTTGCTTTATATATCTTGGTGCGCTTTCATTTGGAGCATAGATGTTAATTGTGGTTATTACATCTTTCTCAATTGACCCTTTAATCATGAGATAGTGTCCTTCCTTATCTCTTAATGGTGGTTTTTGCCTTAAAGTTTATTTTATCAGAGATTAGTATTGCTACTCCTGCTTGTTTTTTATTGCTGTTAGCTTGGTATATTTTTTCCCACCTTTTAACTTTTTGTCTGTTATTGTCTTTATGAGTAAGGTGTGTTTCTTGCAGGCAGCATATTGAAGGGTCTTGTTTTCTTATCCGTTCAGCCACTCTATGACTCTTTATTGGTGCATTTAATCCATTGACATTCAGTTTAATTATTGATACGTATGGATTAACTGCTAATTTATGTTTGGATTATGTTAACTTTTTGTGGTGCTGTTTGTTCCTTTGTTCTGCATGCCTTCTTGTGTTGCGTTCATGTTTTTTGTGTTACTTCTTTTCAGTTTCTTTATTTCAATGTTTCCTTGTTCTGCTGGGATCTTCATATTCATGTTAAGTTGTGAAGTATTCATTTTCTTTGGGGTTACCTATAGTCTGTTAAGTTTTCCATGCATTTTATGGCAGTCTGTTGTGTCCTGCCATCTACTTGATCGCCTCACCACCTGAATCTCTGTTCCTATATTTTTCCCTTCTTTAATATTTTTAATATTTTGATCTTTGGTTGGCCTCACAGGTCCTCTGAATTCATTGCTGTAATTTTGTTCCATTCTGAATTCTGCTATCAATCGACCGAGTTCCAGGTGGTGTTGCCATGTCTGTCAATCTCTGGTTGTTAACAGTTCTTGCTGGTTTTTATTCTAAAGAACTCCCTTTAGGATGTTTTGAAGCGTTGGATTGGTTTTAATGAAATCTCTTAGCTTCTGTTTATTCTTGAATGTTGTAATTGTACCATCATATTTGATTGACAGTTTTGCTGGATAGACAATTTTTTTCTTTTAGGGTTTTATATATGTCTCCCCATTGCCTTCTTGCCTGCCTGGTTTGTGCTGAGAAGTCAGAATCTGATTGGCTTGCCTTTGTAGGTGACACTTCTCTTTTCCTGGCTGCTTTTAGGATTCTCTCCTTGTCTTTGATTTTGGAGAGCTTGATTATGATATGTCTCGGTGATTTTCTTTTGGGCTCTATCCTTCCTGGGGCTCGTTCAGCTTCTTGAATGTTTATCTTCTCATCTTTCATGACATTAGGAAAAATTTCTTCCGGTAGCTCTTCAACTATCTCTTCTGTGGACTTCTGTGATTCTTACTGTTCTGGAATGCCAATAATTCTTAAGTTATTCCTCTTCATGTTATTAAACATGGATCTTAGACTCTCTTCAGGTTTTTTAATTCTTTTTTCTACGTGCCCTCCTATCTTAGCAGTATTGAGAGATTTGTCTTCCATCTCTTCCATTCTGCTCCTTTGCCCTTTCAGTGTATTGCCCATTTCTGATATTTTATTATTAATCATCTGGACTTCTTTTTGTAGGTTTTGGATTGTTTCCAATGCTGTATCTATCTTGTTTGATTGTTCCTGTAACACTTTCCTTATTTCTCCCTTATTTTCCTCCACCCCTTTTTGGAGCATTTGAATTTGTTTCCATATTATTCTTCTGAATTCCTTCTCAGGCATATATCCAGAGCCTGCTCTTCTGCTGTAAAGTCTGTGTTTGCTTCCAGCCCATTTGTCTCGGTTACTTTTTTCTATTTTTGGACATGTGTTGATATCTTTAATTGTGTTTTCTTGGACATTTTCAACAGTTACATGAGTTTTTAACGTTTAAATGGATGTATGTTGCTTTTTGTTAAGCTTGCTGAGCGTCTCCTGGTGGGTATGATCTGGGCATAGCCTTCCCTTTTCACGTGTAATGGCTGGCAACTGGTTTTGGCTCTTGTCCAGATGGTAGAGTACTACAGGGTATGCTCGTAGCTTGGCTCTATGGGCACAGTTGCTGTCTCTTCTTGGGTAAGGTAGGCAGAGAAAGGTCCCACCCCTGGGAGAAGAGTGAGGCCAAAAGGACCAAAGACAGAAACAATATAAAAGCAGAGACAGAAACCACCAATCAAAAACTAAAATAAAATTGTGATTGACACTGTTCACTGGCCTTTGCTGTGCAAAGGGTCCTGTCTAGGTAAACTATTAGATGGGTTCCCAGTGTCAAAATGTCATTTGAAGCAGTCTACGGGTTTTCTTTCTGTGGTGTTGGAAAACAGTGGGTCAATGCTGTACCCTTTTGGGGGTGTGTACCCGTCCACTTGAAGGCTTCTGGGCTGTGCAGTGAGGGTGCAATCAGGGTGAAGAGGAGAGCGACGTGAAAAATTAAAAGTGAAAAATGAAAAATCGGTCACACCTCTCCCTTCAGAAGCGCTGCTCCGTGACAGCTTCTAGTGCTGGGTCCCTGCCTTTGCTTGGCTGTGGCCCTGCCCTCTGGCCTGAGGACTTCTGGCTACCAGCTGCCACAGCTGGGTCAATTTAGAGATTACTGTATTTTGCTTCCACTTGGCAGATTTCTTCTCAATGGGTGCAGGGAACTGGCTCCCGGAACCTTAAACAAGATCCAAAGCTCTGCAGTTTTTCTGCGGACTGCCCTTTCTCTGCTTTTTTTGGGGTTTTGTGAAGGAGTTTTCACTGTCGGTCTCTGCTTTCCCTGCCCCTAAACTGAAAGTGTTGTTGGGGGCTTTTTTGTTGTTTTTGTTAAAAAAAAGTTTACTTAAAAATTTCTTAACCATTTAATCAGGAATAATAATTTCTGCCCAGAAGTAAGTTGTAAGTTTCATCACACAAAGAAGTTCTGCCCCAGACAATTATTTTCACCAACAAATCTGCCATCATTTTATTAGTTTTGTTTATTACTAATCTTTGCTTTTTAACTTTTTTTTTTTTTTCCGTCTTTTATTGTGAATTATATGTTATTTTACATGGGAGAAGTTTAGTTTTACATTCATTCCACCATACATCGTTTCATTGCCATGGTTCCAATCCCCTCCAGGCATCATCAGTTGACCAAAGGGTATACCCTATAAACCTGCCCCCTACACTCCCCCCACCCCCCAATTCTTCAGCACACAGTCCCTCTCCCTCTCTGGATCCAAAGTCCCCAGCCACTTCATCACTGCACGTCATCGTCTCTGCCTCCATTCTCGGGCCTCGCTGCTTCTCTGGGTAGGGTCCCGCTCTCGGCTCTTCTCCGTTGATGGTCCCAGAGACCTCTGCTCCTAGACTGGAGAAATAATCACTCCCTTCCTTGCTACAAAACATCTACCTTCACATTTCCAACCCTCACAATCAGTCCTGATAACAGTCATTCACTATTGTATCACAAGTGACCCTTCTGCATTTCATTTCATCAGCTCTGCCTAGACAGATTGCATAGTACTCACTGGAGATTCTGCCTTCCTCCATGCCCCCTAGCTCTAGGTTCCTTCTTGAAAGCTTGTAAGCCAGTCACTTCTTGCCTTTGTAGTCCCCCCATCCCCCCATTTGGGTATCCAATGTCCAAGTTGCCCATTTCTGTCTAATCTGTGTGTGGAGGGGTGGGAATGTTTCTTGCTGTGAGGGTTTGTTCCCTCTTTTGGGTTACTGCATCCATAGGTGTAGATCAAGTTCATCAAATTGTCTCAGATCACTCTTTTTTTTTTTTCCTCTTCTTTCTTCTCCTGGTTAAGTTTTGATCATCCATTCATCGGGGCCAGATCACGTGGGTACCATCTGCAGGTGTGGATGTTCTTGTGCATATACCCTCTCTTCCTATTAGCTGGTAGCTTCACTCTCCACTCTAGTCCTCTGTGGCCACGTCGCTGACTCTGTGCCCAAGAGTCCCCAGGTCTCCCCACACTGCTGGCCAACCAGGTCCCCATCTGGACGTTGTAGGGCTTAGCTTGCCGCTTCCTTGCTGCTTTTACCCCACTTCTCCTTATCAGCGATGTGTGTGGTCACCAATCAGAGCACGTATTTCTGTTGAGTCTTAGCCTTGGAAGGGGGTTTGCATTAAGGGGACCCGACCACTTGTCTTGATGTTTCCTGGGCAAGCAATTTGTTTGTTCTTGTAGTAACAGTCCATCTGCCTCTATTGTTTTATATGTTTCCTGTAGGTCTTTCTTTCAAGAAGTATCTTCTGTTCTTCTAGCCACTCCAGGCTGGTTTGCTCGTCCTTTTAAGTGGGAGTTTCCCATATCTGGAGATCTGGATGTGGTTCAGGCTTCTACCTGTAGTCTTATGTATTGCAGAGGCTCTGCAGGAAGCCTCATTCCCATTTTAGGTATTCCAATCAGTTACAGGCAGAAGACGGACTTACAAGCTTTCTATGGCAATGTTTCTGACTATTCCTTTCTCTCCCCCTCCGGTGTCTATTTTATATTATAATGCAAGGAAAACCAAGATTCAAAAGACTGCCGGAAAAAAAAAAAAAAGACTGCCGAGCATCTTAACATTATCACCCCCTTTTCCCCATTCCATCCATGAGACAATCTCTGTATCCCAGAGCCCTATAGTTCCAAGGTTGTGTATACATCATTATCTCTGTCCCACTTAGCCCATTCAAACATGCCCAATTGTTCTCCCATCTGCTCCGTTCTTCCATTTCCCTCTCCCTCCTTGTACATTGCCCCCCTCCCCAGCACCCAAACTTTCCTGTGTCAAAT
>NW_006408532.1:2671504-2719595 GCF_000296735.1 Chrysochloris asiatica | reverse complement strand
AAGTTTCTTTCTGGTTGTTCTTTCCATTTTTGAAAGTGGTGTATTAAAATCACCCACTATTATTGTGGATTCATCTGTTTCTTTCTTCAGATCTATTAGAGTTTGTTTTATATGTTTTGGCGCTCTTTCATTGGGAGCATAGATATTTAATATGGTTATTTCATTTTGTTCAATTGTCCCTTTAACCATGATATAATGTCCATCTTGATCTATTATGCTAGTTTTTGCCTTAAAGTTTATTTTATACGAGATTTTGAAAAGAATAATTTGTATTAAGATATTTGATCAGGCTCACTTTTCATTTACCATGCATATACCAGATTTGTTTTCCTTATGATCTGAGTTATGCAAAAGTGACTTTAGTGTGGGACTTTGTATGGTAACCCTTCTACAATCTTGTGTGCCTCACGAATAACCAACTGGGTATAATATTTTATATTCAGTTCTTTTTTTTTTTTTTTTTTAATTTTTCTTTCAGTAGCCCTTTCTGAACTCACCAGTTTCTCTATAGAAGAAATGTGGGTGTCTGCTTCTACAAAGATTTGTAGCCTTGGACATCTCATAGGGCAATTCTAGTTCTACTCTGTCCTAGAGTCACTGTGATTCAGAATCAACTTGATGATAGTGTACTATGTTTGACTGTTTTCCTCTTGGCAGCCAGTATTGCTATTGATAAGTCTGAAATCAGGTTAATTTTTGTTCCTTTGTAGGCAAGCTATTTTTTTCTCTCTGAAACCTTTTACCTTTCATTTCAACGTATTGTGTTTGTTATTTTTCTTTTCCTGAGTCGACCTACTTTTGATAGTCTTAACGTTGAACAGAACAAAATGTTCTCTGATTGTCTTCTTGGATATGTTTGATTGCATTGTTGTGATTATTGTCAGTCCATCTAAATGAGGGGTTCCCTCCTTTTCAGTGATTCTCTGCTTATATTACCAAATAGGATGTCCTTTTCTAGGGATGGCCTTTCCTGATGACATGTTCAAAAGTAAGCAATGTTGCCTTTGAAGAAATAGTCTCTAGTCAAACAAATCTAAAGAAAAAGGCTACACAGGCAGGCGCAAGGTGAAACCTGATGAGTGAGGAAAAAGACAAAATTTTTATATAGTTTCATTTAAACTGTATACAACCTTGTTAAAAAAAAAAAAAGAAGAAGACTGGAAGAAAATACAATAGAGTGCTAGTATTTTATAATGATAGACTTAGGAACATCTTTTCTTCTAATTTTAATTTTTTTCTGTAAGAAATATTTCTTACTTAATTGATTTGATTTTTTAAAGTCATTTGTTTCTACTCTTCAGCTTCTTATGATCAGAAACATTTTTTCTGTCTTCCCTTCAGGTGAAGGAACTAGAGCAGAGCTTGCAGGCTTCTGAGGAAAAGTTAAAGCAGACCAGGGAAGTCGTGGCATCCCAGGAGGCTCAGCTCCAGGCCCTTGTAAGTGCTTCCTCTAGCTGCTGCATTCTAAGCCCTTGAAGCTTTCCATTTACACCTTTGTAGCTGTCTGAACTTACTCCTGAAATAGTATGTGGACCTCACCTAACAGTCTGTTGTTGTACTGCATGGGAGCACGTAGGTGACACCAAGAGAGCCAGTCTTGTCTTGCTGGAAGATCTAAGCTACCCTGTGAGCTGGAGTGATTAGCTGAACTCCCACCTGAAATGTTGCTTTGGGGTCCAGTCGAGTTGTGCGACTGATACAGGTGGTATCACAAGGAATGAAACCAGGGGCGTGGGACAGAGTCCAAGCTCCAGGGAGAGGATGTCAAGCACTTGGCCAGTCATCACAGCCTCAGGTGGGGATGTTAAGGTAGAAACTAAAGAAATAAAAAGAACTAACATGTATTGACCACCACCCCCACATGTCTGTTAGTGGTTAGTCATACTGTGCTGACTTACATGTTGCTGTGATGCTGGAAGTTATGTCACTGGTGTTTCAGCTATTATAACTTTTGGTGCACAGGTTATTGCAGAGCTTCCAAACTACTCACAGACTAAAAAGAAGGAATAGGTGGTCCACTTCTGAGGGATTAGTGATCGAAAACCATATGACTAGCAGCAAAACATTGTCTAATATAGTCCAAAAGATGAGCCCCTTGGGTAGGAAGGCACTGAAAATATGATTGAAGAAAAGCTGCCTCAAAGTAGAGCTGACCAATGACATGCATGGAGCAAAATTTTGGGGATCTTCATTTGCTGATGGGGCACAGCTCAAAATGAGAAGAAGCATCCAGTAATTGGAACGTGGAATATACAAAGTATAAATTTAGGAAAATTGGAAGTCATCAAAAATGAAATGGAATGCATAGAAATCAATATCCTAGGCATTAGTGAGTTAAAATGGATAGGTATTGGCCATTTTGAATTGGATAATCATATGGTTTACTATGTCAGAAATGACAAATTCAAGAAGAATAGACTCATGTTCGTTATCAAAAAGAACATTTCAATATCTATTTAAAGTACATACTGTTTGTGATAAATAATATCTATATATCTACAATGAAGACTGGATTCCTGGTTTGACACTGTAGGATAAGTACTGGACTACTGACTGTAAGGTTGGCAGTTTAAATCTACCAACCACTCCTCGGAAACCCTTGAGTCAGGACCAAGTAGACAGCGCTTAACTACAACAAAGAAGACCAGAATACTACTATTCAAATTTGCATAATAACTTCAGAAGTCAGTGATGATGAAATTGAAGAATTCTACTAAATTCTTCAGTCTGGAGTTAATCAAACATGTGATCAAGATGCATTGATCATTACTGGTGATTGAATGTGAAAGTTGAAAAACAGGAAGAAACAGTAGTTGAAAGATATGGCCTTGATGATAGAAATGACACTGGAGATCAATCACAAAGAATTTTACAAGACCAATGATTTCTTCATTGCACATACCTTTTTTTAACAGCATAAATGGCAACTATAAATGGGGACATCACCAGCTAAAATATGTTGTTGTTAGGTGCCATTGAGTCGGTTCCGACTCACACCGACCCTATGCACAACAGAACAAAATACTGCCCAGTCCTGGGCCAACCTCACAATTGTTGCCATGCTTGAGCCCATTGATACTGCCCCTTTTTGCCAGTCCATCTCGTTGGGGGGTCTTCCTCTTTTTCTCTGACCCTCCCCCTTACCAAACATGATATCCTTCTCCAGTGACTGGTCCCTCCTGACAATACGTCTGAAGTATGAGAGATGAAGTTTGGCCATCTTGGCCTCCAAGGAGCACTCTGGATGCACTTCTTCCAACACAGATCTGTTTGTTCTTTTGGCAGCCCATGGCACTTTTCAATATTCTCTTCCAACACCATAACGTAAAAGCATTAATTCTTCTACGATCTTCCTTATTCACTGTCCAACTTTCACATGCATATGAAGTTATTGAGAACATCATGGCTTGGGTCAGACACACCTTAGCCCTCAAACTGACATCTTTGCTCTTCAACACTTTAAAGAGGTCTTGTGCAGCAAATTTGTCTAATGCAGTATGTCATTTGATTTCTTGGCTGCTGCTTCTCCATGAGTGTTGATAGTTGATCCAAGAAGAAGGAAGTCCTTGACAACTTCAGTCTTTTCTCCATTGATTATAATGTTGTTTATTGGTCCAGTGATGAGGATTTTTGTTTTCTTTACATTGAGATGCAATCCATACTAAAAGCTGTGGTCTTTGGTCTCCATCAGGAAGTATTTTAAGTCCTCTTCACTTTCAGCAAGCAAGGTTGTATCATCTGCATATCGCAGGTGGTTAATTTTCCTCCAATCCTGATGCCATGTTTTTCTTCATATAACCCAGCTTCATGGATTATGTGCTCAGCATACAGGTTGAATAAGTAGGGTCAAAGAATACAACCCTGTTGCACACCTTTCCTAATTTTAAACCATCCAGTGTTCCCATGTTCTGTTTGAACAACTGCCTCTTGGTCCATGTACAGATTCCTCATGTGGACAATTAAGTGTTCAGGATTACTCATACTTCGCAATGTTGTCCATAGCGTGTCATGATCCACACAGTTCTGTGTAGTCAGTAAAGCACAGGTAAACATCTTTCTGGTATTCTCTGTTTTCAGCCAAGATCCATTAGATATCAGCAGTGATGTCCTCGTCCCACATCCTCTTCTGAATCCTGCTTGAACCTTTGGAAGTTCTCTGTCAATATAAAATTTAACTCGCATGGGATATCAAAGAGATTGGCCGATGAGTTCCACATTCCATTGGGTCACCTCTCTTTGGAATAAGCACAAATATGGATCTCTTCCCATCAGTTGGCCAGATTTTTGTCTTCCAAATTTCTTGGGATAGATGAGTGAGTGGGTTAGCAGAGTGGCAGTATCAGTGGGCTCAAGCGTGGCAACAATTGTGAGGTTGGCCCAGGACCGGGCAGTGTTTTGTTCTGTTGTGCATAGGTCACTATGAGTCAGTACCACCTCGATGGCACCTAACAACAACAGTGGACTGCTAGAAGAACAAACAAATTCGTCTTGAAAGAAGTACAATGAGAATAATCCTTGGAAGTGAAGATAGAGAGATTTCATCTCACATACTTTGGATATCTTCAGGAGGGACCAGTCCCTGTAAAAGGACATCATACATGGTAAAATGAGCTCATCAAAAAAGAGAAAGACTCCCAATGAGCTAGATTGACATAGATGGCTGCTGCTGCTGCAACAGTTAGCTCAAACATAACAGTGATGAGCGCAGCATAGAACCAGGTAGGGTTTTGTTCTGTTATGCATAGGGTCGCTATGAGTTGGAGCTGAATTGCCAGCACAGATTGCCTATTTGCCATGCCCCAGGCATGTGTTTTCATTTCGTTTGTGTAGCTGTCTTAGGAGGTATTTACCATTATCCTCATTCTTCAGAAGAACTAGGCTCAAAAAAATTAAGTCACTGGCTTATGGTCTCTAAAAGTCCTTGTTCTTAACCACTGTATTATAATGTCTCTACAAGAAACGCTTCAGTTATAGAGGGCAACACTAAATGGGATAATGGAGGGCTGTCTTAGGACAGGATGGTGCTCTGGACTGTCCCTAGACACCCTAAGGATGGAGAACATGACACTCAGTGCAACAGACAGAGCCTGCAGGCAAGGGCCTCAGCAGCTCTCAGGAAAGAGCTACTTCAGTTGGACATCCATGTTGGGGTCACTAGGAGCAGAGGATGGCCTTTGAGAACCACTATCTCTGTGAATAATTATTCCCTGGTATCCCTGCAGTCCAGGGCAAACGAGGAGAGCAGATGTACACAGCAGCAGGCTCTCAGTGCCCAACAGCAATTCACAGAGCATGTCCATGCCCTGGAGGCCCAGGTTGCTGCCCTGGAGAGAGCACGGGCTGCGGAGGAGACAGCCACAAAGCATGAGATGGTGAGTAAAAAGTCAGGAGGAGGCCAAGTAGGGGAGTACCCAGTTCCTGCAGAGCTAGGTCTGCTAGGTAGTTTGGCAGGAATTGCTGATCCCTCTCTGAACTGGGGAACAACTTTAGGGAGCAGTTTTTTTTCTTTCCGACAAAACACTACTCATGAGACTGGATTTTTTTTTTAGAGGCTGTACCTGATTTAACAAGTTGGCTTTTCTTTTTCCTTGGGCCCTGTAGAGACTTCCTGGTGATTTCTGACCACCCTACTAAACTTTTTCATGTCTAAAATTGTTTTTTCCTCTCAAATGCCTTTTTCCTTCCCATGGTTCCCTCTTACTATATCATAGTCGTGAGAATTATTACCTAATTCTCCTGATAACTCTCACCCCCAGCTCCATTCTTATTTTCCACTCCTGCAGTGACAAACAATAAAATGCATTTCAGGTAGAATGTCAAAGAGATTGTCCAGGGGAAATAGGCTAGCTACTTAAGACTTTTCATTTATGTTTATGTTTTTCCACATTTCCAGAGAGAACTAGAGAAAGCAAATACAGCCCTTAAAGAAAGTAAGAATGAATATGAATGTTCTTTACAACTTCACCAACTTGAACTAAAGAAGCTAAAGGTATTTTCATAATTGAAGTAGTTTCACAAAAGTGTTCACATCTTTTATTCATCACATGTATATTTGGATTCTGTATAGTAGTATTTGTAGGTGCTTGTCTCATCATTAAATCCTCTAAGTGGTTCAGAACAATAGTAAGAAATATGCCCATTTTGCAGTCAGTGTCATTAAGATTCTGAGTATATACAATTTGTCCAAATTGATAAAGCTAATTAGAGGTAAAACTGGTCTGTCTGACTTCCGGATCCAAGCTATTTCCTTTCCAGCACAGAGACCCAGCCCTTTCTCTGTCAACAACAGCTGCCTTAAAGCAGTGCTGTCAGAGCACCACTCTTGCTGATTTTCCCAGTCAGACTAGTAAAGCAAGGCTTTAGAAGATCATAAGAACTTCCATTTATTTGTATCAGGAACCATGTACAGAAATGAAGTAACAGGTAATTACTTCAGTTGTTACACTTATTTATCTGAGAACTCAGTGTTTTAATCAGATGCTGCCTCATTTTTCCTTGGGATGAAGAGAAGAGGGAGAGTCTGTCATTTCCTATAGGTATCCATACTTCCCTAACCCTTAGGATGATGGGTCATTGCTGTACTTGTCCAGCTTGGGACTATTGGATAGTGAATGGCAAAGATCTTTTGGCTCGTTGGTAGAGATTTCTGAGATCACACTTAGAACATCCTGCAACTAGTAAGCTTTCAATAATAGCATCTGATTTGTTACTTCCATCTTAATGCATCGTGGAGCATTGTGGGAAACATGTACTTTTGGAGTCAGTTTTTCATTTATTCCTTCAACAAACATTTGAGTGCTTGTAAGTGCTAGACACCACTGTAGGTTTTAGGGATATAGTAATGTACAAAACATACCAAAGTATCTCCTCTGTGGCGTTTATAACCTGTAGATAATAAATAAATGATAAAATGGTAGTAAATGCTATGAATAAAATGGGGTGGAGGAGGAGATGGCTATTTTAAATATAGAAGGTAGGAAGGCCTTAATGATACTTTGAGCAAAAGACCTAAATAATGAGAATAAGCTAGCTTTGTCATTATTTGAGGGAGGAATATGCCAGATACAAGAAATAGGAAATAGAAAGGCACTAAGGCAGAAGGAACTGACTCCACGTCACATAACCACCACAACCAAGGCAGAAGGAAGGAACTTGGTTTTTTCAAAGAACAGCACACAAGCTAATGTGACTGAAGCTTATGTGAACTGGGAGAGAACAGTGGTGGTAGTGGTGGTGGTGGTTATGTGCCGTGGAGTCAGAACTGACTCACAGCGACCCTATACGGGGGTTTCCGAGGCTGTAAATCTTTATGGGAGCAGAAAGCCTCAACTTTCTCCTGCGGAACAGCTTGTAGTTTCATACTGCTGACCTTGCGGTTAGCAGCCCAATTTGTAACCACGACGCTACCAGAGCTCCATAGTAGAGAATGGTAGATAATATTCTAAATATAATACCAAGATAACAAGAAGTGATTTGAGTAGTTTTAGTTTTAAAAGATTACTCTGCCTCCATATAGAAAATGTTCTGTCAGGGAGGCAAGGACAAAAGCAGGGAGAACTTTTAGGAGGTTTTAGTAATCTAGGCTAGAAGTGACTGACTAACATGTTAGTGGGAAGAAGTATTAAGATTGAGGATCTATTGTAGATATGAAGCATTTAGGACATGCCTTTGATTAAAGTGGAAGGAATGAATGAAAAGGAAATTGGAGGTTACTCCTAGATTTGGTTTGTGCAATTTGGGGGATTCTCAATCTCTGTGCACCATGAAGGAGCTTCAGAAAGTTTGTGGAAAAATTCTATTTTAACTCCATTTCCCACAAGCTTTTTGAAGCCCTCTCATATTAACATTTGAGGACAGATACTTCTTTGTTGGGATTGGGGCAAGAGAGATGTGCTGTGCGTTGTAGGATATTTAGTTGCATCCTGGCTCTGCCCACTAGGTGTCAGTAGCCACCCCACTGACAACAACCAAAAAAGTCTTAGACATTCCCAAACATCCCTTGAGAACCTCCCAAACATCCCTTGAGAAGAACCACTGGGACAGTGAGTAGTGGTGCCATTCACTGAGATAAAGAAGTTTGAGATGATATATAAAGAGTAATTCTAAATACAAAGCACAGTGAGAGACCACTTCACCCCCAGTAGGATGATTGTGATCAGTAGGATAACAATGGTGAGGATGTGGAGAAATTGGATGTAGAATTGGTGGTGCAAAGAAGAGGGCAGAGTACTGGGGTAGATGAGATGGAAGGGCTAGCCTTAGATGCAGCAGAGCCATCTCAGTCAGCTCTGTGACCTTGGGCAAGTCACTGCTCCTCTCTGAGGTACAGTATGCTCATCTGTCAAAGTGAGAACTATAGAGCCAGTTGGTTCACATTTGTATAGTGAACAAGCACATGCTTTTTCAAGTCCCTACTTTTGACTTTGATTTCTATTTTACAGATTTTTTTGCTTCCTTTGTTGGGTGTAATTTGTTACTCTTTTACTAGCTTTTTAAGATGTATGTTTACGTCTTTGATGTTACACCTTCATTTCTAATACAGACATTTATTGCTGTTGTGAAGTGTTAGCGAGTCAGTTCCAACTCATAGCAACCCTGTATATTTTTTTTCCAACTGAACACCAAGCTTTTCTGTTCTTTATTTGCCTTTTAAAAGGATCAAAGTTACATAATAGACTATTATATAACACATGTTGTTGTTGTTAGGTGCCATCGAGTCAGTTCCAACTCATAGCACCCTTATGCACAACAGAATGAAACACTGCCTAGTCCTGTACCATCCTCACAACTGTTATTATGTTTGAGCCCGTTGCTGCTGCCGGTATGACAACCCATCTCATTGCTGATACTCCACATTACCAAGACTGTGCATTTTTTGCAGGAGCAGAAGGTCTCACCTGTATTCCACGGTGCAGCTGGTCAGCTTGAACTGCTGACCGTATGGTTCACAGTCCACTGCTTATCTTACAGAGACCCCACGCTCTAGATAGGCATTTAAATCTGTACGATTCCCTCAGATCATTGCTGTAACTACCTCCCTCTTATTTTAATGTTGTGTTTTCAATATCATTCAATTCAAAATATTTTCTAGTTCTTCTGTAATTTCTTCTTTGACTCGTAGTATGTCATTTGCAGTCTAGTTAGGAGATAGAAACCACACTTGTTATTTGAATGAGGAGACGCTATAGAATTAACTAACGTAATTTTTTTAACCTGGTGCTAAAAATAGTAAAATGATATCACAATGGTAGAAACTACAGAAAGCCATTTCCACCTCTAGGACTAAGGGAGCAAAATGAAGAGGCTAAGATTATTAAACTGGGAAATCCAGACCTCTGAGGAGGGGACACTACACTGTTTGGTGATGTCTTGTGGGGAAGGGGACCATGACTGGGTTCTGCTGCTAAGTGCTGGAAAACCAGAAAAGAGGATGCAGCTGCTGCTTCAGGGGAAATTGCCGCTGCGGGGCCAGAAAGTACAGCTGGGCTAATGTTCACCAAGTCAAAACGTGGACAGAAAGGAACAAATTTTTTTCTGTCTCCTCTTACCTGTTATAGGAGTCCTGGTGGCACAGTGGTTAAATGCTTAGCTCCTAATCAAAAGGTCAAGAGTTTGAATCTACTAGCTGTTCCATGGGTGAAATCTATGGACGTCTGCTTCCATAAAGATTGCAGCTTTGGAAACCACATAGGGCAGTTTGCTCTGTCCTGTAGGTCACAAGCAAAGAATTTGGTTTGCTTTAATTTCTTGCTTACCAATCCCCCGCCAGCAGCTCTTCGGAACCCTATACAGTGTCACTTTGAGTCAGAACCAACTCAGTGGCACTTACCAACAACAAATCTCTCTTCAGTACCTCCTGGTGGCAGAGATTAACATTGTTGTAATTGTGCAAGGAGCTCTGGTAGCGTAGTGGTTACGAATCGGGCTGCGAACCTTAAGGTCAGCGGTTCGAAACTACCAGCCGCTCCGCGGGAGAAAGATGAGGCTTTCTACTCCCGTAAGGATTTACACCCTCAGAAACCCGGTACAGGGTCGCTATGGGTCGGAACCGACTCGACGGCACCTAACAACAACAACAATTGTTAAGTGCAGTCAAGTCACTTCTGATTCAGTGACCCTTTATAAGGGTGTCCAAGGAGCTGCTGAAGGGTTTGAATCACCTACCTTGTGGTTAGCAGTCCAGTTCTTATAGTACAGTGCCACACCAGGACTTGAGAGATTAATACAGACCCAACCAAATGAGCAAAATATGGTTTGTAAAGCATTACAAAGCAGAATGTAAAAGAATGGGTGTGGAGACTTAGGACCCGGAGAGAGAGAGGAACTGTATGCGGATGACCAGGGAGCAGGCTTGTGGGGTATACCCTTTGGTTGATGGATGATGCATGGAGGGGATTGTAACCATGGCAAGGGAAATGATATATGACAGGATCGATGTGAAGCTGATGTCCTCCCTTGTAAACTATCACATAATTCACAATAAAACATTTTAAAAGAAGAAGAAGAAAAAAAAAAAAAAGAATGAGTGTGGGAGTGAGAAGCTATGGCTTTAAAACCAGCACACACAAGCTATTTAGAAATGAGCTTAATTTCTAAGCATTTGGGAGATTTTCTGGATACCTTGGATTTCTAGTTTAATACAATTTTAGTCAGGTACTTTGAAGGATGGAGTTGTGGTGTGGAACTGTAGAATAAACATTGGATGGCCAACTGCAAAGTTGCAAACTTCAAACCCACCAGCCACTCCTTAACAACCCTACACAGAGTCACTATGAGTCTGGATCCACTGGAAGGCACTGAACAACAACCAACCACTTGACCTAAAGGACATTTATAGAATATAAATATATTCTGCCAGCAGCAGAATGTATATTCTTTTCAAGTGAGCTGAAATATTTACCAAGATAGATTGTTGTTGTTGTTCAGTACCGCTGAACTGCCAAACTTGCGCCTCAAACTGACCTTGTAGTCCAGTGCGTTATCCTGCAGAGATACACGGTTGGCCATATCCTTCAGGGTTATTGTTCAGTGCCATTGAGTCAGTTCCAACTCACAACGACACTGTATAGGGAAGGAGCAGCTGGTGGGTTTGACCTGCTGACCTTGTGATAAACAGTCCAGTGCTTATCGGATAGCCCATACCAATAGTATTATTCAAATCTTGTTTTTTTTATTTTGTCCACTTGTTCCATCAGTCACTGAAATAATTGTGTTAAATCTTCAACTACAGTGGTGTATTTGTCTATTTCTACTTTTATTTTTGTCGATTATTACCTCCTGTAATTTTGAAAAAGCACTGTTGTTAGATGCACACATACTTAGATTGTTATTGTCTCTGTTTTCCCCAAAACCACTTCCAGCAAATGGATCCCAGGTGCCAGAACTGTTGCCCATGGGTAGCCTGTGGCTCCCAGGTAGTGTGGGCCAAAATACAGCAGTGCCAGCAGTAGACTTTGAATCCCACAGACCTAGCTTTGATGTGGCTCTGTGGCAGTAACACAAAGGTTAGAACCACACAGACTTTGGTTCTGTGTTCCAATCTTGCCCCAACTAAGTGATCTTTAGGGAATTTCTTTTCTTTTCTCTAAGATGATAATCTTTGACCTTCATTACTCTGAGGATCAAGCACAATACAGAGGAAAAGTGCCAGGTGCAGTGCCAAGCAGGAGAGTGATCTGAGTCTTTGCTCCTGCCCTGGGCTGCCTTGTTGGCTTCTGGCTCTTGTTGGCCTCCTGTCTTTAAACATCTAGTAGTCATAAGTACCTTTCATAAACTTCCTGAGAAAAGGTTCATGAGAAGGCTTGGCATTCCTGTGATTCTCCCCTCCTGGGCATTTTGGGTCAGGTCTTCGTAGCTCATCTGAGCCCAAAACATCTTGCTCCTTCTCTTGTGTGATCAGAACCACTCCCTGAACCTGTGTTTGGGAGTAGAATGTAGTTGGGGAACCCTAATGATAATGGGCATTGTCTAAGGTATTCCAGGGTCCCATCCTCAGCTTCTCGAGTTCAGGCTCCAAAATGATCTGTATCCACAAGGGGTGAACGCACATAAATAAGTCACATAAATTCATAACAGTTCCAGGGTAGAGGAGCCAAGATGCTGCTGGTCCTGATGCTGGTGTCTCTGTTAACTAGTTTATACTGGATCAATGGAAAGAAGATTTTTAGAAGGAATTTGGTAGCTCATAAGACTTGTTGGACTGGAACCAGGGGCCCCCTATCAGGTCTGATCTGTTTCTGTATCAGTCATCCTCTTGCCCTGTCAGTCTCCCAAATCTTTTTTTTTTTTTTTAAGTTTTTATTGTGAATTAAGTGATAGTTTACATGGGAGAACATCAGCTCAGCTTTACACTCATCCTGTCATATTTCATTTCATTGCAATGATTACAGTCCCCTCCATGCATCATCATGCAACAGTATTTGCTTCTATTCCCTTTGGTTGGTTTTTTTTTTTGGATGTACACCACAACGCTCAGGAATATGTAATCCTTCAAACAACCAAAGTGCATACCCTGCAAGCCTGCCCCATGGACGCCAGCACATAGCCCTTCTCCCTCCATAAGTCTAGCGTTCCCAGCTGCTCTATCTCTCTATGTCATTATCTCTGCCTCCATCTCTGGCATCGCTGCTTCTCTGGATAGGATCCCATACTCCACTCCCACTTTTCTCCCTTTATGGTCCCAGGGTCCTCTGCTCCTGGATTGCAAGATCAACTACTCCCTTCTTTTTGTTACAAAACGTCTGCCTTTACATTTGCAACAATTGCAGTCAGCCCTGATAACAATTACTCACTATTGAACCACAAGAGTCTTATCCCCATCTCCTTTGGCCAGCCCTGTCCAGACAGGTTGAAAACCACTCAGTGGAGATTCTACCTTCCCCCACACCCTCTAAAACTAAACTCCCTCTTATAAACTTGTAAGCCAGTCACTTCGTGCTTTCTAAACCCCCCATTTTAGATAGCCAATGTCTAAGTTGCCCATTCCTATCAAACTTGTGTACAGAAGGGGTGGAAATAATCCTTGCAGTAAAGATTCCTTCCCTCTTTTAAGCTACTACATCCATAAGTCTAGGTCAAGTTCATCAAATTGTAGCGGATTACACTTTTTTTTTCTTCTTTCTTCCTCTAGTCGAGTTCTGATCATCTGTCCATTGAAGCTAGGTCACATGGGTACTATCTGCAAGTATGGGTGTTCTTGTGCATCTCCCATTACTTCGTATCAGCTGGACACTTCACTCTCTGCTCTATCCCTGTGTGGCTGTGTCCCTGTCCATGGGCTCAGGAGTCCCCAGATCTCACCATACTGCTGGCCAACCAGGTCTCTCTCCAGGTTGACAGGAGTCTATTGAACATGGTTGGACTCAGCCCACATCTACATTGCTGCTTTTCCCCTACTTCTCTTTATCGGTAGACCAGCGTGGTCACCAGCAAGATTACATGCCTACCTGCTCACGTATTCTCATTCCCTTCTCCTCGACCTTGTTTCTTCCAGATTGGGTGGACATTGCCACAGCAGCTCAAGCTTGGAACATTCCAGCTTAGTGACTCTTAAGGAAAAGAGGCCTTCTCTCCCTCACCTTTACCATATGAAAAGGATTCTGGTACAAAGAAAGATTCTGGATTTTGATTGGCCCATGTTTGTGACTAAAGCCACTTTCTGGGCATATTCCTGTGGCCAAGAGGCTGAGAGACTCTGATTAGCTAGATTCAAATCACTTGTTTATCCCTGTAGCCATAGGTGAGGTATCATGATTGGCAACCCTACCAGAACCCTCACTCTCATTACGAGTGAGAATGGGAAATAGGAATGATGACGGTTACCCAAAATAGAAGGGAGACTCTGAGTAGATGCTCACCTCATGTTTTCTCTAGGACATCACCCTGACCAGTATACAGGCACCTAAAATGTCATATGGTTCATCTGGGGCTAGATTGGCAGGCATGGGCAGTAGTATCAGGAAAGAGGGCTGGTATTGTGTTGTGTGAAAGAATATTCCCCATGCTCTAAAGAAGGCCAGGAAGACAGCCCTGCTCATGGTTGAAAGTATTCTGGGTGTTAGAACCGTATATCCAAAGGCTCTGGCTCTAGCTCATACAGATACTGATTTTTAATTTAGCTGTGCCACTGACTAGCTCTAAGACATTGGGCAAAATACTTTATCTTTCAGAGCCTCAATTTTTTCTCACATAAGATGGGATGAATCAGTAACATTTTTCCCTATTAAGCGTTCAGTAATTGCTTATCATTGCTTCTTTAACTGATTATTCCTGTATACCAGTGAATTCACAGGAGCCTGAGGCTCTTTCTTCCTGTTTTGTGTTGATTTCACTAGACTAGCTCTTCAAGTTCTGGGTACCCACTCTCCTAGCCTTGGCCTGAGTACTGTCTAGTGTGCTCATGAACTGAACAGTCCTCAGTGGTATGCCCATTTCCAGAGAGCTCAGTGTGTTGTCCTTAAGGACAGTTACCAGAGGCACCAAAGGCACTGCAGCAAGAGGGCAGCCTGGGAACCTAGAGAAGCAGGAAGAATGTTCATTTAACCATTCAAGATAGTACTGCCTCTGTCTCTGCGAAGCATGCAGGTAAGAAAATGAGAACTGGGTTTCTGGGCTCAATCTCCTACCTTTTTCTGGATTGTAGGAAGAGTGTGGCCAAAGAGAAGTTGTGAGTGTGGCGATGGCTCAAGCCCTGGAGGAGATGCGGAAACAAAAGGAAGAGTTCCAACAACAGGTTGGTCCCAGGCAGGGGGGATGGAGGACAGAAAGAGGTCCCATCTGTCCAGGTTAGGGAGTAGACACAGTCTTAGGGATTGTGGTTCACTGTGTGATTCCTATGGTGTACAGGAGGGAGGGAGAAATGTTACAAAAAGCCCTCACCCTAGAGGATGCCTTTTCTGATTTTGACAGTCAATTATTGTTAGTTATAAACACCACTTGGAAAAAAGTCCATACTTGGTACCTTCTGGGCTCTAATTCTGTGAGGTATTCCAGTGCCTTCCACAGGTCTGGAAACTACAGTCAGGCTGCCCAAACACTTTGGGTTGAGCTATTGGCAGGAAGTGCGGGAGACAGGTTCTGTGTCAGGTCCCAGATCTTCTAGTTAATGAACTAGAAGATGTAGCCATAAGTCCTCAGAGTCACCTCTGAGAAGCACTCTAGGATCATCGTACCTTTCAGGAGTGGTTGGTGCTCAAACTGGTCTTGCAGTCCAATGCATTATCCCACAGCACCACACCAGGTCAAATGCCCACCAGTTGCCAGGCATGACACAGGAGTGGTTGGTGCTCAAACTGGTCTTGCAGTCCAATGCATTATCCCACAGCACCACACCAGGTCAAATGCCCACCAGTTGCCAGGCATGACACAGATGGAAATGATGGTGATGACTTCTCTATGGAAGGCTAGACAGAATAGTTATCTGTGACTGGCCCCCTGCAGGGCAGAGGAGCAGTGAGAAGTGATTGTCCCTGCCAAGGAGGACTGAGTTGTGCATATTTATAGATGCTGGGGTTAGCTTGGGCTATATTCTAGGCCATAGGCTTAAGGGAGGGATTCATAGGTGGTGGGAAAAGTAGAGATTCCTTGAGGGAGTAGGAGTTACTGCTGCTAATCTCCCCTCATGTCCATTTTTCTCTCTGGAAGGTTGCTAACCTCACAGCATTAAAGGATGAGAATGAGCAGAGTCTGCAGGAAAAAATTGAAGTGATTCTCCAGAAAGAGGAAGAGATTCTCCAGCTAAAGAAAGGTGAGGAGCTGCCCCTAACAGAGCATGCTCAGCTTTTGCTGCCCTGAGACTCAGCCCAGTCATGGGGCCATGTGGGGTCAGCTCACTGTATACCCATGCCCTCTGCCCGGCCTAGGTCATGACTCTGCCCTGCTGCAGATACGCCAGCTGCAGAGTGAGCTGGAGGCCCCAAGGAGTGTGAGGGCAGAGGAGCCTGGGGCAGCCACTGCCCTGGAGGACCCACAGAGGCTGCCAGGCCAGGAGCCAGGGCTGGCTCCCTCAGTCAATGAGACTCACGTAAGTGCCATCTGTGCTGCTAGGCCCTGTGGTGGGTCACCGCTGTGTGCTGTGGCTATACCTTGGGGGAAAGCTGTGGTGTTCAGTGGCTGGGGGATCTTGAGCTTGTAAGGCTTTATGAGTCCACGGTGTGTGACAGCACCTCGTGATGTTCCCTTCTGAGCAGATATGTTGCATGGAAAGCTAAGTGTTCTTCTGGAAGGCACTAAACCAGGTTAACTGCCCACCATGTCTGGCTCCCCCTCCCCGTGTGCCTGTGAGTTAGTTTGCACATTAGCTGCCATGAGTCCTCAACCTTCTGCCACCACCCTGTAGGTAAACTTGAAGGCAGTGAAGGACCCTGTGTACCAGCTTTCAGCTGCAGAGGGAACACCAAATGGTGAGATCGGGACCATGGCTCTAGGGCAGCTACAGAAGGAAAAACAGGACTTGGAGCAGCACCTTGTAGAGAAAAACAAGGTGAGGAAGTTCTTTACCTGCCTGCTTACATTGCCGCCCTTCCCCATCCTGGTGCCTTAGTAACTCAGTTTCTTATTAAAGGGCTTTGGAGGTGCCTGGGCACCTCTTGAGGGTGATACTACCCCTTTCTTCAAGAGGACTTCTGTTTAATTGATGTGTGGGCTTCCTTTCGCATCCTCCTCTCCACTCTCCCCGCCCCAGCCCAGTTGAGATGGTGAGAGTGACCGAGTCTGAGAGCCTGAACCATTCTCACATGAAGGTGCTCCATAACTGCCATGTGTGCTTTCTGGTGTTCTCTAAGGTTTAATAAATGTCATGGTTCTGCCTAACCTGCTAGGTCTCTGCACCCCTAAGTGCAGGATCTCATGTGATTCTGACTTCTAATGTAAAGTTGAATGGCTGGCTAGCTTTAGTTCTGGCCTGAAATTCTGTCCCAAAATTGTGTGTATATAATTCTTTCAGATCTTTAAAAAAGAAAGATGGTTCATATTTATCCTCTCTCTCTCACTCTTACTCTCGTTTACCTTTTTATTATAAAATATAAAATGTAGATAGAAGAGTACACAAGACAAAATTGTATGGCTCATTGAATGATCCAAAAACAAACACACATATAAGCACCCCCTTGGACAGGAATCACAAGTTAATCAACAGCCCAGCATCCTCAGCGTGCCCTCATAGTCTCTGTCAGTGACCCCTGTCCCACTTTTGTGGAAATTACTTCCTGGATTTTCTCTCTGCTTTTACCACTTAATCTTGCATACCTGAAAACGAAGTATAATTTTGCCTGCTTTTCAGTTTCATGTAAACTCTACACCATTACCTGCCATCAGTCCCTCTTCTGTCCTCATTATCCTTACATCTTTATTCCTCTCTTAACCCAACTGATGCCATAGTCCTTTGTCATAATCACCCTCACTTCTCTGGCCTCTCTACTCTTCCTCATTTGTTAAACCCAGCTCTTGCCTACTCTGCACCTGCAACTATGGAGTCAAATGTAGCTGGGGAATGAATAGTTACACTGACTTGTCTCCCTTGAAAGTCAGAAGGACTACCCTCTAGGTAGCCCCAGTGCCACCCAGCAACCCTGCCACATTTAGAGAGACCTTTTCTTACCACTCCTCTTGATCACAACTTCATTTCTACCATCTCTAACTTCCTCGGTCTCCAGTTTTCCCCTCACACTTCCATTGATATCCCTGCATTTTAGTTCACTGAGAAATTAGAAACAGAAGTATTTCCATATACCTTGGCACCCTTGGCCATACCTGCCTTTCTGTTACTGTGTTGAACCGTCTGCACAACCTCTCCCCCATGCATTACATCCCTTGCTGCTCCTGCTTTCCTCCCTGTCCTACATTATCATTTCTCTCATTCCTGGGTCATTCCATTCACTTACAAGCATGCTGTAATATGAAGCATCTTACAAAAGCACTCTGAACTCAGTCCTTCTCTAGTTACTGTCATATTTCTCAGCTCTCCTCCATAGCAAAACTTGCTGTATTTGCTGTGTGTCTCTATTTCCACGCCTCTTATGCTCTCTTTAATCCAGTCCAGTAAGGCTTTTACCTCTACCACTGCACCACTGCACCACTGCACCACTGCACCACTGCACAGGAAAAAAATGTATCGTGATCAGTGCCATTGACTGATAATGAATCTCTCCATCATCCTTATTCTCATCTTGACTGCTTTTTCTCTGTCTCCTCTGATGGTTCAGTTCCCTGTCCCTTCCTCCAAACCTAGTGGTCCAGAGCTTGGTCCTCTTCTCTCAGTCACACACAGTGCCTTGGCAGTCATACCCAGAACTGTCTACTGCTACCTCCACTCCCAAGAACTATAGACTCTTGGGTCTGCCTACTCTACAACCAGATGTCTACAAGGCATCTCAAACATGAAACACCCTGAAGCAAGCTTCGGATTCACCATGTCTCCCTGCTTTCTTCTGCTAGTCTTTCCATCTCAGTAAATGACAGGAACTGTGAAGTTAACCGTAATCCCCTTCTTTTTTGACAACCAACATCCAAAATATCAGCAAATTCTTTTGGCGCTTCCCTCCAACTCCACACAGCCTCTCTTTACCACCTCTGCTGCTCCCTAGTCCAAGTCATCATCATCCTGTCTCTGGAGATTGGTATTAGTCTTCTGATCATTCTTCCCATCACTCGTCTGCCTCAGGCCTCAGATGACTTCCTAGCTTGATAAAAGCCAGGGTCTTTGTTGTTGTTGTTAGGTGCCATCGAGTTGGTACCGACACTTAGTGATCCTATGTTGTTGTTGTTGTTAAGTGCCATCGAGTCGGTTCCGACCCATAGCGACCCTGTACAGGGTTTCCGAGGGCCTATGTATAACAGAACAAAACACTGCCTGGTCCTGGGCCAGCATCACAATTGTTGCCATGCTTGAGCCCATTGATACTGCCCCCTTTGCCAATCTATCTTGCTGCAGGTCTTCCTCTTTTTCCTTGACCCTCCACCTTACCAAACATGATATCCTTCTCCAGCGACTGGTCCCTCCTGACAGTATGTGCGAAGTATGAGAGACAAAGGTTGGCCATCCTGGCCTCCAAGGAGCACTCTGGCTGTACTTCTTCTAATACAGATCTGTTGGTTCTTTTCGCAGCCCATGGTACTTTCAGTATTTCTCCTCCAACACGATAACTCAAAAACATGAATTCTTCTATGGTTTTCCTTATTTACTGTCCAGCTTTTACATGCATATGAGGTTATTAAAAATACCATGGCTTGGGTCAGGCGCACCTTAGTCCTCAAACTGATATCTTTACTCTTCAACGCTTTAAAAAAGTCTTGTGCAGCAGATTTGCCTAATGCAATAAATATGTCATTTGATTCCTTGACTGCTGATTCTGTGAGTGTTGATAGTGGATCCAAGAATAATGAAGTCCTTGACAACTTCAATCTTTTCTCCATTGATAAGAATGTTGTTTATTGGTCCAGTGGTGAGGATTTTTGTTCTTTACATTGAGATGCAATCCATACTGAAGGCTGTGCTTATTTGATCTTCATCAGTAAATATTTTAAGTCTTCTTCACTTTCAGAAAGCAAGGCTGTATCATCTGCATATCGCAGATTGTTAATGAGTCTTCCTCCCGATTCTGATGCCACATTTTTCTTCATATAACTCAGCTTCTCAGATTATTTGCTCATCATACAGGTTGAATAAGTATGGTTAAAGAATATAACCCTGTCGCACACCTTTCTTAATTTTAAACCATTCAGTGTTCCCATGTTCTGTTCGAACAACTGGCTCTTGGTCCATGAGCACAATTAAGTGTTCTGGAATACTCATACTTTGCAATGTTGTCCATAACTTGTCATGATCCACAGTAGTCAGTAAAGCACAGGTAAACATCTTTTTGCTATTCTCTGCTTTCAGCCAAGATCCATCGGACATCAGCAGTGATATCCCTAGCTCCAAGTCCTCTTCTGAATCCACCTTGAACCTCTGGAAGTTCTCTGTCAATGTATGCTTGCAGCCATTTCTTTAGTACCTTTAGTAAACTTTACTCGCATGGATATCAAAGATACTGTCATATGATTTCTGCAGTCCGTTGGGTCACCTCTCTTTGGAATGGGCACAAATATGGATCTCATGGTCACCTCATTCCCCATCGCTTCCTCTCAGCCATAATAGCCTTGTATTTCTGTGACTGTATCAAGCATCTTCCCACACCCCAAGGCCTGTTCGTTTTCAGAGCCTTCTGTCTAAAAGGTTCTTTCTACCTGTTACCCCTGCCAGTGCCTCCCGTCACCACAACTTCCTACCTCCCCTTTACCTTGCTGTCTTTTTTCTTCATAGCTTTTAATACCTTCTGGCCTGATGCATATTTGTTGACTTTTTACCTCATCAAGGCAGATATCTTGTCCTTCTTTGTTTGTTGCTATTTTCCCAGTCTCTAAGAATTTCTGGCATATAGTATGATCTAGGTCAATATTTGCTGAATGAATTAATGAATGAGCAAATGATGAACAAAATGTAAATAACTAAGTACCATTTTATAAACCTTGGTGTGATAGGAATCGTTTGAATTTTATGTTAATTATGAAACTATAAAAAACTGTCTTGGTTCTCTGACTTTGAGAGACAGTCCACTAAGTCACCTTTTCTAGAGTGTCTGATGGTACCCTTCTCTCCCAAAGCTTATCACAGCTCTGTTTAAAAGCTAGACCCTAGTTACTGTGCTCACAGGTTATGGTCAGCAAAACTGTAGAAATTCTTATAAAAACTATTCAAAATTCTACTTGCTCCATGCAAGAATATAAACATAGACTAGAAATACTTAGTAAAAGCAATTTTTTGATATGTTACAGTTGTGAGACTTTGGAGAAAATTTACATTTTTTCCTACATTTCTATGATTATATATTGAATTTTTTAAATCGGGAAAATGAAGTTCAGTATTCCTAGTGACTAATTGTTGTTGTTGTTAAGTGCCGTTGAGTCAGTTCCGACTCATAGGGACCCTGTGTAGGGTCCCAGAGGAGTAGTTGGTGAGTTTTAACCACCAACGGTACAATTTAGACTGACCTTACCATCCAGTACATTACCCTGTAGTGCCACACCAGAACTACAGCGACTAATAGAATGTGTAATAAATTATACCTCTTGTTGCTAAGTGCCATCAAGTCAGTTCCAACTCATAGCAGCTCTGTATAGGGTTTCCAAGGAGTGGCGGGTCGATTTGAACTGCTGACATCAGCAGTCCAGTTAACTTATCCTCCAAAGTCATGCCAGGATCTTATACTTAAGGTTCATAATATTAATAATAAACTCACTAATGAAAAATAAATAAAAGATACAAAAGCCCATGTTGGTGAGATTATGCAGAAAAACCATGATATTTTACACTGTTCCAAGTTGGCATTAGCAATTATGGTATTTAAGGAGAGCCATGGCGATGAAGAGAACCATACATTTGCCTTAGTCATCTGCCTTAGGATCCTAGCAAAAATAGAATTCTAAAGGATAAAACACATTGTATATGGATGTTTATAGCTGCGCTCTTCATGTGGCAAGGACTAGACACAATCCTGTGACTAAGACCCTGGGTTGAGCAGCAGTGGGACTATTCAGAGATGGCATGGACAGTTTGACAGCATACATGGCTGCAAAATCACATGAGAAAAGCAGGGTCCACAGTAGCACATGGGTATGAAAACTGCTTGGAACCTCTCAGGACAGGGGCAGACTTTTAACAGGTGGGGTGAGGGTACCCAAGGGGTATCTTTCTTTTGTGAAATGTGCATTTAACAAATGACTTTTTGCTGTGGGGATTATCTCAGGTCATAAAGCAGATGCAGCAGAGGATGCTAGAACTTAAAAAGACTCTGCAGAAAGAACTGGTGAGTGCCTGAGCAGTGGCCAGCTGAGACTGCTGAGCCCCTCCTCTCTGTCTGGTCCTCCTGGGCTCCCTCCCTACCTGATGGTGCCCTTCTCCCCCGACGATGATGGTTCTGTGATGGGCATGTGCCCTCCTTCTCTGACCCTATGTCCACATCTGGAAATGGAAATGCTCCCTGCCTCAGGGGCTTGTTCTGAGAACAGCGCAGGTCCTATTGGTGTCTGGCCCAGACCAGGATGCGAGCAGCATGTCCACTCCTGGCTGAGCTGTGACACACTGCCCTGGGGCAATATGTCCTTGATCTGGATAAAGGAAATGTCAAATGACCTCTGCCTTCTCTCAGATGGCAGCCTCACCTGGAGATGCTGAGTCTGCCTCAGGCTTTGGTGTTTCCTTCCCACGTGGGACCCTTTTTGCCCTGTGATGTGTCAGATGTAGCATGGAAACAGCAGTTTGGGTCAGGTCACCTTTCTGTGGCATGATGGTTAAACCTACCTTGAATTAAGGTTTATTGTAGCATCTTTCCATCGACTTTTTCAGAAAATCAGACCTGATAATGAGCTTTTTGAAACCCGGGAGAAGCCTGGCCCCGAGGTGGCAAACTTGGCTCCATCTGTCACAAATAATGCTGACCTGACTGATGCTCGGGAGATCAACTTTGAGTACCTGAAACACGTTGTTCTAAAATTCATGTCCTGTCGAGAATCCGAGGTAAAGGGCTCTTGCATTGGCTTTGGGTATTGAGTTCTAACTCAGGGCCTGGCATATCTGTCCCAGCTATGTTCCCACCCAGTCTACTTCTCTCTCCCCTCACCCACATTCCAGGACCTTAGTCATGTCTTCAACTGAGCATCCAGCAGTGAGTAGAGGGTGGGAGAGGTGGGCTCTACTCCTTAATCCTGACCAGGCTGCTATGGCCAGAGGGTTGGGACTGGTTCTGCCTGTCCCAGAAAGATGGATGGGAAAAAGAGACCTCACTCACCACCCAGTCCTTGTCAGCCAAGTCAGGAACAGACATCAGGAGCAGAAACAGAGGACATTCTGCCATTTAGCCACCTGACTCCTGCCACCAAAGCCCATTCAGCAAAACTTTTGTTTCAGGCTTTTCACCTTATAAAAGCCGTGTCAGTGTTGCTAAACTTTTCTCAAGAAGAAGAGAACATGCTCAAAGAAACACTGGAGTATAAGGTAGGGTTCCCTGATCTGCTGTTGCAACCTCCCAATAATGTAATTAGCAGTCCCAGCCCAGGCAAAGGAGTCTGCCCCTCAAGGCAGGTAAGCAGCCAGAGCTGCATTGTCTGCTTAAAAGTTGCTTTTGGATCATGAACTTGGTTCAGCCAATATTAATTGAGGACATGACTGACCAGCAGGCCCGTATAAAGCATTTCCATTTGTATTACTTCATCAATAGCCCACATCTGGCCCAATGCCCAGACTTTAAAAAAAGAAAAATGTTCAAAAAGTAGTTGCATAAAACAGTAATTAAAAATAAGGAAAAACCTACCATTTCAAAACCTTATTCCTGTCAACTCCCATACTTAAGAGTGGGCTCTTGGCCCAGCAGACTGATTTACTGGAACCATCTCATTCACCTCTGTTTGTAGCCAGAGTCAGAATGTGTAGAGAATGGGATAGGGACGCCCAGGGATGGGGAGGGCACTAATTCTCATCTCAGGTGCCTTTTCTGTTTCAAATACAGATGTCGTGGTTTGGATCCAAACCAGCTCCCAAGGGCAGCATCCGGCCATCTATCTCAAACCCTCGGATACAGTGGTCCTAGAGGGAGCTACCCAAGGATGGAGCTCTATAGATTGACACTTTTTCTGTGAAAAGAACAGTGACATACGAGTCTGGGTGGGTTTTTATCACCGTATCTGCAGTATTTTGTACAAGAGCCTAAACACTGTTTACAAGTTTATAGGGCCCACTTTCCTGCAGACTGACGTGAACGTCAGGAGGTAGCTGATCCTGTCATTCTGGTCACTAGGTTGGAGGGTCTCAGAACTACCCTGTTTTGTAATTTCCACAGTGCTGCTAAGATCCTAGCTCTGGCCAGCACACTCATCTACACCTGAATCTTAACACCTCTAGTTCAGGCTGTCAGCATCTGTCAGTGAGAGGCAACCAATCCATCATGTAGGGATGCTGCTGGAAGAAGAGACCATCCTGGGAAGTGGGGCCTGGCAGGCCAAGCCCACCTGCTTCTGCTGCAAACAGCCAACTCAGTAAGGGTGTTCTTTAAAATCCCTTTTCCCTGTTAGCATGGTTGGCTTCAGTTGAGTGGGAAGTGTCTTCTTCACCTTTCCTCTCAAGAAAACATGTTATCTTGTTGCTGAAACCACCTAGAACTTGAAATGTGCACCTCTTTGAGGTACTCTGGGGCCAGTGTGGATTAATGAATGTGCAACATTCAGATGGTATCTCATTTTATTTAAAAGAAAGCTAGCAAATTTATAAAAAGAGCATTAAGGGTAGTACCATATACACTCAATTGCCTTTTAAATGAATGTACTGTCTTGGATAGGTTGCTGGTAAACCATTTTAAAATATTTTTTATAGCTAAAGTTCTTCACTGTTGCAAACATGTCTTCTGTATTACAAAACCCATGCAGCTGGTGTTCTTAAAGGAAAATAGAACATTGAGAGGAAATTCTCTCTGAAATTGGGATTCCTGTCCCTTTGTAATATCACTAGCATTCTCTGGCATCTGCTTCTCTTTTAAACAACGGTGATACTTCATTTGCTTTGCTCTCAATTTTGTGTTTTACTAACACTGAGCAAATGCTAATCACATCTTTCTTACTGTCAAAGACAGTCTGGGATATTCAGAGAAAGCAGCAGCTGACCCTCCTCCAACCTTGTCCAAAACATTGGAAGCAGTAGGCCTTGTATGTAGAGCCACCATCTCTCTCCCCATCTCACCCAGTATTCACACATGGAGTCCAGACAACCTCTAGGTGGCTGCAGTACTTGGCAGCCTGCAGCTGGCTTCTGGTAGTGACTTCTCAAAAACTTGTATTCATTACTATTACAGAAAAAGGAACATGCTTGTCCTGGATAAGCCAGAATGTTGAATCTAAAGGCAGATCATTTTCCAATTCATTGTTGGAAGAAAATTTCACTGGTTAAGTAGAAAACTGAATTTAGTAACTGAAGCTCCTAAATTATCATTTATCCAATCATCTAAAGTTGTTTCTCAATTATGCTTAAGGTTAAAAACCATTATATATATATCTCACAGAAAAGCAAAGATTTGCAGTTAGCCTCCTAAATTTCCATGAAGCTGAACATCACCTTATTCCTATCCAAGTGACCATTCTCTATTACCTATGTCCTCATGTAGTTGCGTCTGCCCCTTGTTTACAAAGCTATTTTCCATCCACCTGGTGGGCATATGACATAGGAGTCCTTTCTGTTTTGTAATTTTGACAAGAGGTGGCTTTTAAAAAGGATTTCCTCCTTTCCATCTGTTCCAGGACAAAATCCCCAAGAGGTTTGGGTGGGTCAAGGTTTGCCAGAAACAGCTACAACACTCCTGTGGAAAGCAGGTCCAACTCCTTCATGCCTTCTCCAGCCTCTTCCCTGCCAGCTCTCAGGCAGTTTCAGGTGTGCTTGTGGGGCCCATCGCCGAGTCTGTACTTGCTTAGGGAACGTTCACTCCAATTAGGCTTTCCTCCTGCATGTTGAGCTTTCTTCAGCTTTAAGAGGAAGAGTGGAGTAAATCTAAGTGATTTCATGCACTTTTACTTGTATAAAACTTTCTGTGATAATATATATAGCCCTTTCTATGAACATTGGATCTTGATCTCTCAGTATTGTAAATAGGGATTGCATTATGTACAACTGCTGTAGAAAATTCATTTGTGGTGCAATACACTTTTTGATTAATTAAAGCTCTTCAATCCAGATGCAACTATGGAGATTTTTTTTTAAATAGTTGGGTATGCCATTACTTTTTTACTTGTTAGATTGAGTACATTCTGTCTTATACATAATAAACCTTCAGGACTGTAGAATGTTTTTCTTTCAGAAAGAATATCCTGAGATGTAACTGAATGAAGCCCACAGCCCAGTCCCTACTCCCACAAACTGTGATGGTTCTACAGAGAAGCAGCACGAAGGAGGGGGATTGTGCCCCTCAGGAGTAAGCCTTTATTCCAGGCCCACATCTGGGAAGAGCCTCAAGATACAAATGGAGGATCCACGACTACAAGCAGCAGTTCTATGTGCTGTCATGTTAGTAGTTGCAAGGAATATTTTACATTTATATGTATAGTGTGCTTGCTATATGCTTCTGGCTGTATTCTTTAAAGAAAGCTTGTCATTGTAGTGGTAAGAGTATTCCTGCAGCAAAGCAGAATCCATGACCCTAGAATCAATGTCAGGAGATAGTGAGATAGTGACCTGGCCTACTCAAGGCCCACCCATCAGACTCCCAAGTACAGTCACACAAAACTGAAGACTTTTAAAGCCTGAATCAGTTATTAAATGTTTGGCACTTTATTAAATTAAATGCGCTCCAAAATTACATACAAATCAAAGGAGTAAGAAAAACAATAAATAGTTACCCAGCAAAATGCCTCTCTGTAGCAGCCAGTAGCACGGTAGCCAAGGCTACAAAATGGGCTGTGGATTGCCATGCTCACTCCCCAGGGAGGGCTAAACAGAACACACAAGCAGTCTAACTCCTCCTACCTCATTTCCCTACACAGTTGACCGCTCACACCTGTTCACCATTCATGAGCATTTTTAACAGACATGAAACACACCGCAATGTAGATACTAAGAAGCCAAGAGCTTTTATTGATGCAGCAGGCACTTTACAATGAGCCCAAGAGCCGCCTTCTCTGGGAGGACGGGAAGTCTGTACAAACCCTCGGGTTTTTCCCACATCACAAAACCAAGCTCTCCCTTTTACTACAGCAGCCCTTACATCTTCACCTGCCAGACCACCCCCCTTTGGAAATAGGCAGTGTGCACAGGTGCACCTGACCAAGCCAGCCGCTCCAGTAGACAGTTCAGAAATGTCAGTGCTGCATGACTTGTAGACAAAGGCAGACTATCAGATCCTGCAAAGGATTTAGCAAACAGTAAGACAGTTTCTCCCTCCACCTTGAAAATGAAATCCATTTCAGAGGACACGGGTCCTGAGTAGTTGAGTTGGGAGTTCCTAAGAAGATGGTCCAGTGTCAATCCCTTCTTCACCAGCCTGTGCATCCAAAATTCTTCTCAAGGTAACAGGAGTCTCTTTTTTTTTTTTTAAACAGTCTTTCTTGCTGTAAGAACTCTTATAATGGAGCCTAGTCCTCCTACTGCTAATGCCTGTGGGGGCAGGAAAAGACAATGTGTTAAGTGAGACCTGGCTGGCCAGGGAAATGGGACTGCACTGCCTGACCTAGATGCCAGTGCACAGACTCTGTAACAACAGTCAGGAGGCAGTTAGAGATCACATTCTAGGCAAGCTCTAGAGGCAAAACTTACTTGAGAATATTGTTACCAACGGGACACAGAGCACTTCCAAGTTTTGTCTTTTGAAAACCACACTGTGCCCAGCCTGCCAGCACTGCCCTGGGCACTTACAGGCACACTTGTCCATGTGAAAGCTGCCTCCTGGTGCCCTCAATCAGCATGCCACACAGGACTGGGCCCCAGGTTTCTTGAAAGGCATGAAAGGGCCTGGTGTCCACAGGCTGCTCACCTGCTAAGGCCAGGAGCTTCTCTAAGGGGCTACTACCACCACGGCCCACTACCTAGGCTGCCTGAACGGACTCATCAGTAAGAGAGCCACCTCTGAAATTCAGCACTGAGCCTTTTAGAAAGGATTCGAGTGCTATCCTGGCCTTCCCTTTGCCCCATTTTAAAGGTAGGCATGCCTACTATAGGCTTGCAGAACAAGGAGTCGGGAGAGGAGGGGAGGGGTAGGCCATACTGGCACACAGGAAGGATACAGACTCCAAAAGGCCTTGTTCCTATACCTGACCCAAGCAAAGGCTAGACATGACGGTTTTTGCATCAGGTAGATAACGTACCTCTCAAGGTTTCTGCCCAGTGCTGCCCTCCTGTAGCAAGAAGTTCTTAGGAGGGGCTGAAAGGCTCAGTGTTCCCCTAAGGCCAGCCAAAGTAGCGGTTTACACCAGAGCAAAGCCCCACTCCTATCTTGACACTCCCCACCCCCTTCTCCCCTATCATGCCAGGCTAGATGCCCCCATGTCTGTATCAAGGGCACCCTATCCTGCCCGGCATATATTAGCAGCTAATAAGCAGAAGCAACTGCAATTACTGGAGACCAGATCCTTACTAGGTGCTTCCTTGGGGGAGTGATTAGATGTCACAGGTGGTTACAGGCTTGTCCCCTGACTATCACATGCCTATAAGATTGTCCTGTTTGGGAAAATCTGACCTATTGGTATGAAGCCTGGGCTAAGTGTCCACATACCTTTTCATGCCATTGGAGTAACACTGCGCTGCTGTTCTCTGTGGGCTTCTCAAACCCTTTATAAATGTACTTCATTAACAAGTCAATGCCATTGCTGTCCAGGGATTGCACCGCTTGCTCAATTTCGCTGCTCTTAAAATTTGTGAGCACTTTCAGCACCACGCCCTGGGCTCGTTCCTACAGAGGAAAGAGAAGGGAGTAAGACCCAGGGGCACAACCACATGGCACAACACCACCAGATCAGATGGTCAAAACTCATCAGAAGCATGGGCTGAAATTTTGATTTAATTTCAAAGTACCCCTTAACTGTGCCTGTAAATGATGCCACTTTTTTTGGGAGGGGGATAGATGGCTTACCAGGGAGAAGTATTACTATTTTTGATGACAGCAGCAAGGCCTTAGACTCACAAATGTAAAGATCAGTTTTTTTGTTTTAAATATGTTTACTTGGCTGAGGCTTCTATCAGTCACGGAGGACTGTTCCCTCCACTGGATACATTGGAATGTGGCACAAAATAACAAAATCCCAGATTTAGGGAGCTCTTTCCCTAAACCAAATCCTAGCCTAAGGGGTACAGTAAGAACAACTTACCTTCTCACCTCATTTTTATAATGTGGGAGATTTTTAAAAGCAATTAAAATCCTTATGCAGATAGAATCGTTCATGTATGAACTACTGGGAAAATTATGTAAACTTTCACCTAAAGCAATGTTAAAAAAAAAACAAAAAACTTCTTGCAGATAAAGCCTATTCAATAGTCTATAAAAGCCTAACCAGGGCTAAGTCCCACTCTGCAGGCTAATTTATCTGTTTTGCTAATCAGCAAGGGCTGGTCTGACTTCTCACTCCATGAGGCCCTGGGGAGGAGTGAGCATTTCTTTGGGGAGCTTTTACTCTAAACACTGACAGCTTTGATGTCAGAGGAGCCTCAGTGTCTGTGAGCACCAGGAGGCTTCCGTGGAAGCACTGCCTAGTGCCAATTCACTCTCTTGGCAGCTACTCACTGATGCAGAGAAGAAACAGACCCTGCCCAGAGGGCCCTCCCCACCCCCACCCCCGGAGCTGAACACCCACAACCCCTTTACCTTCACAGCTTGGTTCTTGGTGTTGACAGGAGAGTTCCGCAAGGCTGCATGAAAGGCTCGAAGCATGTCCCCTGTGCCTCGCCACTAGTTAAGGGCAGTCAGGCTCAATGTTTATGCTTTCATTAATGAACTTGTTTTAAAAGCAGCTCATGAGAGCAGAGTCAAATGGGATCTTCCAATTCCCCACACTTATGCCTTGGTTTCCAGGTAGGCAGGGCTTCTGTAGAAGCTGGCAGGTAGCTTTCCAGAGCCACAGGAAGGGTGGAGGGCAAATGCTTTTCTGTCCTTCTCTTAGCCTTTACCCTCAAAACAAGGTTCAAGCACTCACTAGAGAAGGTTTCATCAAAGCAACTGCCCTTGGAGTGTAGCTTGCAAAAAATCTAACTTAGCTTGGTTACACCTAGACAGGGCTAGCCACATGAATCCTCACAATCACCATGTGTATGAACTGGAGGTTATCATTCTCATTCATTCTGTAAACGAAAACACAAATGAACTATGGAACTGCTGTAGGATAAGTACTGAACTGCTTGCTTACTACAGATCAATAGTTCAAACCCACCAGCTACTTCGAGGGAGAATGATGAGGCCATCTGCTCCCATAAAGACTAATAGTCTTGAATGGAAATCAACTCAAAGATAGTAGGTTTTTAACTTTTCAATCTGCTTTTTATCAGTAAAGCTACTAGAGAAATGAAGATATGCTAAACTGTATGTCCTCATCTTCCAAGACCTAGGAGTCTCAGGGTGGTACAAATAATATGCTCAGCAGCGAATTGGGAGGTTGAAAGTTTTGGGAGGTTGAAAGTTTAAGTCCACTCAGTGATGCTGCAGATGAAAGGACTGGTGATCTACTTCTGAAAAGCCATAGAAAACCCTAGGGAGCACACCGTTCTTTTCTGACACACACACACGGTTGCCAGGCATCAGAATCAACTAGACAGCAACTGAGTGACCTTTGCAAGACCTTCCCATGTTAGTGAGGTCCTAACTGCTACCAGAAGGAGATTTATTATCTAAAAGAACCTTTTGTCAATAAGACAAAAGTCAACCCCTCCGCTAGGCTTCAGTTGCAATCCTGCCACCACTCTCTGCTGAGTTCCGAATACCCAGCACTCGAGAGAAAACTGCAAATCTGGGTTAGGTCCCCAAAGGTGGCACCTATTTTAAACTGAATTACATCAGCTGACTTTCATTTCCTCATCTGAAACACTGACTTCAGCCAAAAACCTTCAAAAATAGAACAAGGAATAGCTCCTGCCCAATCAGGTCTCTCCTCTTGTTCATGCAGCCATACCCACATGTGACCAGACCAAAAAAAGTGGACTCTCATCTTCCCTGGTGTGGCTCCATCTTGACTGAGCTGGGCCCCTGGCACCAGATAACAACCCCTAGCCTAGTCCAGGTCTTCCAGCCCCCAGCTTGCCTCTGATTCACCTTTCATATTTAAGAGGCAGCCTACCCCTTTATCTTTCAGTTTTGAAATTCCTTTTCTCCGGCCAAACTGAAATTCTCTATTTTCATAGCCCTTGGAATCTGGGGTCCTTGGATGGTGCCAAGGAGCCTGGGTAACACAAATGGCTGTTTAAACCCACCCAGTGGCACCACACAGAAGAAAGGCCTGGCAATTTGCTTACAAAAGGATTACAGCCAATAAAACTTCACAGAACAATTCTACTCTGATATACACAGGGTCGTTGACTTGACCACACCTGGTTTAAAACAATAAGTGGGATACCAGAGGCTTGACAGGAAATGTGACTGGTACTCTGTAAGTCTACATACTCTTCACTTGAACCCAGCATGATTGGCAAGTGAAGTCATTCCGTGGGAGCAAGGAAAAAGGCACTGCTTTAGACTTCTCATCGCTGATCTGCTAAGCATTCACACTACAGGCTTTGAGGGGAGCAAAGAGGGCATGCCTGCAATCACACATCGTTTACTACACTGGCCTCTCTCCATTAGGCCTTTTCAGAGAACA
Source organism: Chrysochloris asiatica (assembly GCF_000296735.1). Taxonomy (NCBI): domain Eukaryota; kingdom Metazoa; phylum Chordata; class Mammalia; order Afrosoricida; family Chrysochloridae; genus Chrysochloris; species Chrysochloris asiatica. The sequence goes on along the minus strand of NW_006408532.1, from coordinate 2,688,251 downwards.
AGCTGTGAAGGCGGCGGGAACCTTGCCCAGTCCCTGAGCTCCTCTAGACCAGGGTGTCTCAACAACAGCACTATGGGCATTTTATACCCAAACATTCTTTATTGTGGAGTCTAGCCTATGCTTTTGGAGTTCTGGTGTGGCGCTGTGGGTTAACGCGCTGGACTGCAAGGTCAGTTTGAACCACAGCGTTGGTTGTTCAAGCTCACCAGCCGTTCCTCAGAACCCTATACAGGCTTGCTATAAGTCTGAACCGACTTGACCGCACTTAACAGCAGCAACATCCTGTGCATTGCTGGTTTAGTGGCCTCTGTCCACTAGATTCCAATAATAACTCCAAGTAACAATCAAAATGTCTCCAAACATGGCCTAATACCACCAGAGGTGGGGGAAGTTCAAAATCACTCCAAACCACTATTCTAGACAGATCCCTGCCTTTGTGAGGAGGAAAAGGAACTATTTAAAAACAACTATAAGGCCTCAGCTCCTGTGGCAGGTGCTTTCCAGAGTCATCTCATTACTGTCAATCACCTTTTGTAATGGGGATATTGATTCCCATTTTAAAGACAGTAAAAGTGAGACTCAGAGGAAGGGAAATGACCTGTCCAATATCACAAAGCTAAACAGTCCAGCTGCCCTTCAAATGCAAGTTACCTGCTTCCAAAACCAAGGTGTAAAATCCCCGGCAGACCCAAACTGCAGGTCTGGGCTATTCCTTGGATCCAGCACTGTGCTGCACCCTTTTGGGGTGTTGTCCTGTATGCTCCCACAGAACCTGTGGGTTCAACATTTAACAAGCCAAAGAAAGGTATATGACCTGCCCAAGGGTCACATATCCTCTGGGTCTACGTGGATGCACAGCTATGTTCTTTCTACTTCAGCTGTGTGACCTCCCACCAGGATCCATTTTCTGACACAGCCCTAACCATACGTGCCCTCCCACATTCCCCCACCCCAATCAAACAACCTTTCTCCCTGTTCCTCCCTCCATTGTCCTAAGTAATTTCTATTGTTAAAATCAATAATCCAATACAAGTCCAATAGCTAGCACATTATAGGGATTTCATAAATCTAAATTCCTTTCACCTCCCTCCCTGGGCCCTCCATTTGCCAGGATTTCAGTTCTTCCTATCTGTTCACCTCCCCATCCCCAATCCCTGAAAAGTACACTCTCCATGGTAACAAGGTTTCTGACACTCCCATTAGTGAAAACCTTCCACCACCACCCCCAACTCCCTACCCATCCCCCATGTGCTATAAGCCTAAGGCTCCAAGCTGTTTTAAGAAAGGAACCTACCACTAATCAGAGACAGACTAAAAGACAACCTTCAACAAGCACCTGCAGCAACAAAACCAAGGTAGTAGCCGATAGGGCCTGAGTACACCACCTCAAACCTGATCCTGGAGCCCAGGAACCAGGGTCCTGCACCAGGCCAGAGTCAACCTTCTCGCCTGGGTGTCCTTCCCATGACCCCATTTCACCAGCGGGGTTTGCAAGGTGATACTGATGGGGCAGGAAAGACAAGTTTCAATCTCTACCTTTGAAAACACATTCTTGTTCAAACAAAGTCTGAAGGTTTTCACAGGCACGATGAAGAAACACTACGGGACTCCTCCTAAAAGACACGGTATAAGGCCCAACTTCCCAAGTTGAGTCAACTGATTAAACACCAAGAACCTGATTTATATACAGCAGAACCTTCAACCCTGCTCTGGCACGTTTCGGGGAGGGGAGTGTACTTCCTGTAACACCACAGGAATAAGAAGATTCTTTCTGGGATACTAAATCAGTTTCCTGTGCTTCAACTGCTAGGGACCAAGCAGGCTGTGACAACCACCTCTATTTTTAATCTTGTCTAAATGCTTGCCTACGGCCACAAGAACAGCGATTTCCCGTTTGTGGGCTCTACTTTTCCACTTGACTTGGCGCTGTCTAGCTCGAAAATACTAGTTTCTGCCTCTGCTTCCTGCACAGCCTGTCCCGAAGGCTACTTGGGAAGCCCAAACTCACGAGCATGGAGGGGGACAAGGTCAAGGTGTTCACAAGAATAGGTCTGAGAGGGTGGCATTAAACTGAGGGTCAGAATGACTGGGGGGGGGGGGAGGCACAAGCTCAGACCTCAAGTCAGGACTCAGACTGCTGCTGCCCCTCCACCCCAGAGGTCCTTCCTTCCCCGCAGCCACCCACCCAGCTATTTTCGTGCTGTGCCAGGAGGGCAGGTCCCGGGGCGCCCTGGATACTCAATTACTAAGCGGTGGCTCACCTCAGCCCCTCCCTCAGACCAAGCCCGGGAATGGCCCCATTTCCGGTGAGAGAGGGATGGAGAGATGGGGCGCTCAAGGAACGGCTTCCTGAGGGGCTTAAGAAAGCAAAAGGGATTAAAGAAGAGAAACCATGCTTAGGGGTCGGGTGTCTTCGGGGCCAGGAAGGGTGCAACAGGGCCGGAAGAAGTTCCGGCAGGCTTCTGGGGCTGCTGAGTGAGGTCAACGAAGGGTCTAGGGGCTGGGTCAGCATAAGGGAATCGGGAGGCCAGATCTAAGGGTAGCTGGGCTAGGGCAGAGGTAAATGGGGAGAGCTGGACTGAAGGGAGCCAGCTCAGGGTCGCCGAATCAGAACACTACTGGGAGAACGACCACAGGAAACCAGGATCCTGGGGCTTGGGAGACAACCTAGGGACCAGAGCCGAGGATAGGTTACTGGAAAAGTCAGATCAAAGGGGAGCTCATATCGAAGGACCCCTGGGCCACCGCGCCGGGGAAGGATATTGCCGCAGGAGCCCGTCCACCTCGCTCGGATCCGGGCCTGGCTCCACCGCCGCCGCTGCCGCCTCCTCCTGTTCGTCCACAAATTTGTTCTCGTCAAACTCGTCGATGTCCACTCGGCGGAAGCGCGAGGACAGCGTGTTCCGGGCCATGGCGGGGGGCTCGACGCCCGCTCGGCCGGCTCCGTTCTAGCCCAGACAGTGGCTCCGCTCTGTTCAGCCTCCGACTTCGACTCCGGCTCCGGCTCCGGCTCGGGGGCGGGAAGCGGCAGTCCTGCACCACCTCCACCTCCTCCGCGCGCAGCCGCCGGCTGCCCGCCCACTTCCGGACTTAGCCGGAACCGGAAGACTGGTGGGGCTAGAGCCCGAAGTGTTCGTGGGCCCTCTTCCGCCTGCTTGGGGTCTTCTCGGAACCTCAAGTCTTAGAATCAGGGGTGTTGGAGCTTGGTCCTACCTAGTCCTCTTGTACGTCCTAATGGCGCTCATTCTCTCCTCTCCCGGAGAAGCCCTGGCCCAAAGAGGAGCCGCTGACTCCGAGGACGATCATTTCCAAGACTGACGGGACAGGATCGTCAGGAAAAGGGACCTAGCTCTGCCTCTTGAGTGCCAGGGGCTTCTAAGAAAAAAAAAAGGAACCCACCTTTGAGGTAAGCCCTGAGGGGAAGTAGGTCTCCGCTCTTAAGGGCCTGAGAAGCCTACCTGTGCCCTGTACACAGAAGTGACCCCATTGTTAAAGAGGGAGACTTTAAAAACGCTTAAAGCTTATTCAGGGGTTCTGACAAAACACTAAAGTTCCGATTTGAAGGGGTGACTCCGCCCGTGGGCAGTTACCTTGACCTGATGGTGAGTAGGGGACTCACTGGAGAAGCGTGTTCGTGTAGAAAACAGAATCCCCAGAATCCAAGATGAAGGGCAGAGTCAAGGAAGACTCCAGGGTGCCAAGAATATCTGGGACTTAAGGAAGTTCCATGGTGTTTTCATTTCATTTTCCACGAACATTTTGAAGCTGCGTCGTAGGTACCTGGGCCTGAGACGTCTGTTGACCTGAAATTGGGTCCTTGTTTTTCAATAAAGGACAGTAGTTAACGAAATATGACTCGTTTTATTGCTCTGAATACTTGTCATTGAACTGTGTCTACAGATCAAAAACATATCCATGATGCCACCTAATCTTGGGTGCTAAAGATACAGACTCCCACAGAGATAAGTGGGTGCATAAAAGTACTGGACAGTTCCGGAAGCCAGTAAAGCCCTCCTGCATTTCAGCTCTACAGCTAGGAAGAAATCTTTGTGAGCTATGCAGACCACCTGTCAACAGAGATTCATACACCCAGCATATCCTGGTCAAAAAGGACTAAACCAGAAACCCCCATTTTACAATTCAGGAAACAGCTCCCAAATAAACTAGTAAACAAAATAATGTTCTTGCTCATAGTCATGGACTTGCACTCCAATCAGGGACACAGAATGAAATTTTTCATATTATGTCAGGAATGCTTAGGAGTTGTAAAAGAAAATCACAGTGTCTGGGAGTGTTACCTTGTGGTATAAAAATGACAAGGCATCATCAGACCTTATCTAACTTGACCTATGAAGTGAAGGTCAGACATAACCTCCACTTTCCAAGCTTTTTACTAATTCTGACACCAGCTGTCCCTCCTCTAGCACTCTTTACTTCTCCACTGGGTTCCATAATTCATTGCAGTGGCCACACACACATTAATGATTATAGGATTTATAAGAGAAGTCACGGGTTACAATCAGGATCAGGATCAACTTGGAAGAAACAGTAACAACTCAGGATACAGATAATTGATTAGGACAAAGCTGAGTTTCTTCTCAGCTGCTGCTGCCATTTCCTTATTCTTGGCCTGGGCCCTGTCCTACTCAGGCAAGTGGTACAAGTCTCTTTATCTCTGCTAATTATGTTCCCTGAGGCACCCCATTCCACCTGCAAGCACCTACCTGAAGGCCTTCAGGTTTCTCCCACTATGGGTTGGCACCCACTGTAGCTACTTTTACTCAGTGATCTAGGGAGCCCACAGAGCCATCTCATGCCACTCTCCTGGTTTTCCTGCTCCTGTTTCTCTGTACTGGATTCTGCTGGGCTTGCCACCACTTCTCACCAATTTTCACCATCTTGTGTTAAACTTCTGTCTCATGGATCTAGGAGGTACTCAGCATGAGGATACTGGGCTCAAAGGACACACTTCATTCCCAACTCTTCTTGATGATAGTAAGGTACTCCTCCACCCCCATGCCATTTTCTGGGATTGGTTCCCTTTATGCCTAATTGTTGTTAGGTGCCATCAAGTTGATACCAACTCATAGTGACGTTATGCACAGCAGAACGAAATAGGGACGTAGTAGAGAACACATCTTAGAGTAAGGGCTGAAGCAGGAAGTGATTTAGGAGATAATTCCAATGATCCAGGTGATAGGCAATAGTAGCTCAGACCAAGAGGGTGCCACTGGGATTGATAAAAGATGGAATGTATTTTGAAGGTAGAACTGGAAAGATTTTCTGATGGATTGGGTGTGGCATATAAGAGTGTAAAAGACCCAGGAAGTCTTAGAGGACTTCAAGTTCAGAAGGAATGTATACAGTAGCTCTAGTAGCAATAGAAGTTTTTGGAACAAATGACAGGAAAACCCCTAAGCATCATTAGACTTCATTTAAAACTAATGCATGCCATGATTACTCTCTGCCTGCCCTTTATTTTCTCCTATTCCTCTAGCTTCTGTAAGCTTGCCTCACTGGTCTGAGACAAGGTTTATTCATTCAGCAACATCCATATGCTGGGCCTAGGGATTAATAAAATTAAATCAGGTGTTGGCCATTGTTCTGTCCCCAAGGAACTTCCAGGCAAACTTCAACCAGATCTCTGAGAGGTGTATGTGTGTCTTTTTTAATGGTACTGGAGTGGCACTGAAATACTGATTCATAATTGCTGGCTGAGCACCTTCCTCAATTTGTGAATTCAACTTTAACTTTCAGGGCTCAATTCAAGGCTTTTCATTTCACTGGGAACATTAATTGAGTCTTAGTGTGGTGCTGTAGGATAAACACTGGTGGTTCAACTAATCCCAATTCAGTAGCATTTCTAATTCCCAATGTCATGTTTTTCCTTCCTATGATGACTTTAGCTCCCCTGGTTGCCCACCAGTCACTCCTTGGAAACCCTTTACAGGATCAATGTGTTAGAAGCGACTAGATGGCACTCAACAACAGGAATATTAATACAGATAATTTTCCTGAGTGATCATTATTCACCAAGTCTCATGCTAATCTTTATAAGACTCCCTGGGTGGGGAAATAGTTAACACCCTTGACTACTAGCCATAAAGGTTGGAGGTTCAAATCCACACGGAAGCACTTAAGCAGACAGGCCTAGCAATCTATTTCCAAAAGGTCACAGCCTTCCAAGCAGTTCTACTCAGCACATATGGGGTCACCATGAATGGGAATCTACTGAATGGTAAGTAACAGCAGCATACTCTTCATAAACACCCTACTTCAGTGCTGAGAAAACAGGCTCAGAGAAGCCAAGGGGATTGCCAAGGGTCTCAGCTAGAACTTGTCAACAGAGCAAGAATTTGAAACCAGGTGGGTCTCACTAAACAAAAGGGTATTCTACCAAAACACGCTGCCTCCGTTACATTAGAACATTTCTGAAGATGGGTAGTACAATAGCTGCCTGCCCCTGCCAGTCCTTGCCCATCTCTAGCATTAAGTTCCTCCACGACAGCATTCATTCATCTTTGAACACCCTTAACTCTTCTTACCCACCACTCATCTGTTAGTTTGTCATACTGTGGTGGTTTGTGAGTTACTGTGATTCTGGAAGTTATGCCATGGGTATTTTAAATACCAGCAGTGTCACCTGACCCAAGCCATGGTATTCTCAATAACCTCATATGCATGCGGAAGCTGGACAGTGAATAAGGAAGACCATAGACAAATTGATGCTTTTGTGTTATGGTGTTGGGGGAGAATATTGAAAGTGCCATGGGCTGCCAAAAGAACCAACAGATCTGTGTTGGAAGAAGTGCAGCCAGAATGCTCCTTGGAGGCCAGGATGGCCAAACTTCGTCTCTCATACTTCACACATATTGTCAAGAGGGACCGACCAGTCGCTGGCGAAAGATACCATGTTTGGTAAGCTGGAGTAGTCAGAGAAAAAGAAGATCTGCAGCGAGATGGATTGACCACGTGGCAGCATCGATGGACTCAAACGTGGCAACAATTGTGAGGTTGGCCCAGGACCAGGCAGTGTTTTGTACCGACTCGATGGCACCTAACAACAACTCGTCTTATCCGCCGCAGTCTTAACCCACCCCCGCTCTGAGTCCCGGGTATCTAGCTCAAAGTGGCACAAACCGAGTGACCTTCATCAACTGAATTACTAAATAGACGAATTCGAATCCTGTTATGCCACCTTGGAGGAGTCCTGGTTGGCGCTGAGAGTTGTGTTGGACTAGTGACCGCAAAGTAGGCTGTTCAAACTCTGTGACCGGGAAAAGAACGAAGCAGTCTTATTCCGTAGATTTACAGTCTCGGAAACCCAAAGGTTCCGTTCTACTGTGACCTATGGGAGGTCGATATGAGTAGGAGTCGATTGGATGGCAGAGGGTGGTTATGTCATCTTCGGCACGCCTTAAGCCTCGATTACCCCAACTGATGCAGACCAGTATACCCTACAGTGACAATTTGAGGTGGTGAGGAGAGTAAAGTGCTAGGGGGCGGAGCTCTGGCTCCGCGGGGTGGGGCGGACCATACTACGGCTCTCAGAGGCTGGTGATGGAGAGGCGGAGCCACGGCTTCCCTGCCGCGGCTCCATTGGCCGAACCTGCCGTCACCCGGCAGTAGTTGCGGAGGTCAGCCCCACCTCCCTCCTCTTTCCCTCGGCCTCGGATCCGGTGGCGGCGCGGTTTTTTCGCTCAGCCATGGTGAGCATAGTTACATCGGTTGTCATCCGCGTGTTATAGGGTTTTGAGACTAGACTAACGGGTGCGGGGTGAATCCCACGGTCCTTTCTCCTGATCGAGTCAGTGGAGGCGCCGTGCGGAGCGGCCTAGCACCTTTACAGCCGGCCTCCGGCTTTCTGTCCCTGCGGGAAAGACGCCCGCACAAGCGCGTTTCACTCGGGTTCTCAAGTCTTCCAGGTAACGGAATGAGAGTAGCGGGCAGGCTTCTTAGCCGGCTTAGGCCAGGACGCACCCGCCGGAACCTCGGCTATTTTGTCAGAGGCACGGCCTTGCTTTAGTACGCTGAGCTCTGGTCGAGCCCTGGCGTGCTCGTGGCCGCGGACTGGCACGCGCCTTACGGCGGCTGTCGCCGGAGGCGGAGGGATGGCCCCCCGGTGGCCTTGGAGAGTGGCAGAGGGAGAAATGATGCCTCAAAGTGTCTGACTCTGACCACTCTCGCGCAGGCCAAGATCAAGGCACGGGACCTTCGCGGCAAGAAGAAAGAGGAGCTGCTAAAACAGCTGGACGACCTGAAGGTGGAGTTGTCCCAGCTGCGCGTCGCCAAAGTCACTGGCGGTGCGGCGTCCAAGCTCTCTAAAATGTAAGTTATCTACTCTTGGGTTGGGAGACAGGTGTGCCTTGCGGTGGAGCGATTGTGGCTTTTTTTGAAGTCTTAAGGTTGTTAATACTAAAGTGCCCTTCATTACCCTGCGCACCTTCCCCACACCTAACACATGGGGCCCCATTGTGCTTTTCCTCTCACTGGACTTGACTGTACGGCATTTTGCCTGTAGTGTTTCAGCACCTTCCAGGAGAAAGAACTGAGTGTCCCTGAAAACTCATTTTAAATGTTTACAAAAGCCTGACTGAACCCTTGGTAGATGGATGTTTTGCCGCCCCCCCCCCTTTATTTAAATTGTAGTGTAGCTGTTTTGATATGCGTGGAGACTTGTGGAAAGAACATAGGTTTTGAACTAGCAGATATACATATAAATCCTAGTACTGCCACAACATGCTTTAAATTTAAAGCCCAGGGAATGGGGGAATGGAATGAGTTGGGTAATATGTAGGAAAATTGCATGCTGAATCCTTTCATACCTTGTTTATCGGACACCTCATGATCGGCATGACTGCAGCTTTAACTCTCCCCAGCCTGCTCCTAGTTTGGGCCCCATCATCCAACTAATTCCACCCCAATAGCATTTGTACTTTAGCTTATGGCTGCCTGGATTTTGTAGTATGCTGCTGTGACCAGACCTCTGGTTAAGTCTGCTTTGTGACCCTCCTTAGATTATGTGGTCTGTCTCCACCTCTTCAGCTTGCAGTAGTTCTCCCTTAAGCCCCTTCTGCTTCCACCTAATTAATGTCACAGCACTGGGCTCTCCATCCCCTTCATTTTCTGCTTTCACTCCATACGTATCCCTCTACAATTTGTTCAAGCATCGTCTCCAGGAAGCCTCCTTTCTCAGCTGTGTCTGTTGCCTCCTGGTGAACCTGTGGGTAGACACTGAATGAGCTGCCTTGGGAAGTGCTGTGTGTCTTCCCCATCTTCACTGACATCTCTGTTTTGTAGCCGAGTTGTCCGCAAATCCATTGCCCGGGTTCTAACTGTCATCAACCAGACTCAGAAGGAGAACCTCAGGAAGTTCTACAAGGTACATTTAAGGGTGGGAGGGAAGAGGGGAAGTGAGGAAGTGGTCCAGTTGCAGGAGTACTTGGCTGAGAGTTCAGCCATGGAGGGCTGGCAATGATTTGGTGTTCTGTTCCTTATTTTTTCCATTCTATCAGGACCTTGAAAAGTAATCCCTAATAGAGCTGTGGGTAGTGGTAACCAGATACTGTTTTCATCTAGTTCTTCTGGTCTCAGGGTCATGGAAACTGGTGGTTCATTGGACTAGTTGTTTACAAGTGACTTGAATTTTCATCACTCTACTTTTCCTCTGGACTGGGAGTAACCAATAGTTGCACCTTAGGTAGCCACTCATGAGCTTCTTACTCTTAACAACTCCGATAGTTACTCACCAAATGGTAGGGTGTAGAAACATTGTTATTGTGGGCTATTAATGCCAGTTGATCATGGTGTCCCTGAAGACAATGGCCCTGAGCCCCAGGCCCAACAACTCATTCCTTAATTCCTTGATAATATCTATGGATTCCTGGTGTGGCCCTGCAGGATAATGTGCTGAATCGTAAGGTTAGCGGTTCAAACCCACCATCTGCTCTTCGGAAACCCTATACAGGGTCTCTGGGTTGGAACCAACTTGACAGCACTTAACATGGCATTTTCATAACTTTACCCCTTGTGTGTTATACTACATTTGTGGATGTGTTTGCAGCAAAGGCCAAAGCAAATCCAATGGGGAGGATTGAATGCTCCTGGGAGATTTCCTCCAGCATTTGTCTGGTCCTAAGCCTTGGGTTTTGACAACTATTTTTTGGTCTTGTCTTTAAAATATGTGTATCTGGCTTCAAACAGAAAAAAACAGAGCCAGTAGGAGCCTTGTATTTTAAAGAGGTTTATTTCAAAGAATTAACTTGGGGAATGGGGGCTGGTGTGTGTAAGGCTCACTTTCAAAAAAGGAAGATCTTAGGCAGAGCTTGAAGCTGCTGTCCATGGATGGGATTTCTTTTGGGGGATGATGCTGAGGTCTAGCTTTTAAGGTCTTTGAACAGGGTGATTCAGGACATTAATTACATTTGTAATAAACTGCTTCACAGAGCCTCTCAGGTTGGTGTGTAAGGTTTGGATAATTGGGAGCTGTGACCAGGGTTGCGCTGTTGCAGCTCCAGGATACAGGAATGTTTTTGTTAAAAGTGTGTCTTCAGATTTAATTGGGCTCTAAGAGGGCTATGCTGGGGTTGTGGCCTGGAAGAATTGTCCTTTTTGGCCATCCAGTGAGTGGCCTCTGAGACATCACTCGTCAGGGAAGCAGAGAGCGCTCTGCACCTCTGTCCAGTACAACTCTGGTGGTGGCAGTGTTGTGTGGTTGTGCTTTCTGGTACCATAGCTAGGATGTGCCAATGAGCAATTATTTTCCTGCCTCCCAGTTCCCACCAGAGCTTGGCCTGATTAGCGTTTCGCTGTTCATGACCCTGTGCCCTCTTGTATATGCCCACCCTTCCCTTGCCTGTGCTCTCTGGGCAATTGTCAGGATTCCTTAGTGAAACCTTCCTGGATTTTACCACTGGTACTTACAGTCTGTTGAGGGCTCTTTGAACAGGAACTGGCTCTGACTCTACTAAGGGACATGGAGCCAGGAGACCAAGGGAACACCAGTGAGAGCTGCGGTAGTCTAGAGCCCTTCTCTGGGGAGCAGGTGGGGAAGGAGTAAGTGGAAGGTGAGAGTGGGGTGTGAACCACCAATAAACAGCGGGGTAGGAAGGCCCTTGGCATTTTGCTTCTACAGCAAGATGACCTTGGCTTAAGCGCGCCCGCCCCCCAGCATCTGTGTAGCTTGGAGCCAAGAATACAGTGTCCACCCTACGATTGACGGGTGCTTCATGCCCCTTGCATTGTGCTGTGGCTTTGATTCCATGGTGAGAATTAGGTGGAAAGAGCACTGAGTTAGGAGTCAGTTGACTTGAATGTGACCCCCAGTTCTACCAGTCTCACTCCAGTCCAGCACCTCCTTCGAGCATCTTCCCAAGCCCTCCTCAGTCAGACTTTTCTCAGGCTGCCAACCTACTCCTGTCACATTGATTCTGACTCATCATAACTGCTTAGGACAGTCGAACTGTTCCCTAGGATTTCTGAGACTAAATCATGGAAGCAGACTGCCTCATCTTTCTCCTATGGAGCAGCTGGTGGGTTGAGCTGCTCACCTTACAGTTAGTGGTCTGTTGGTTAATCCACTGTGTGCTACCACTTTTTAGTTACTCAGACTCACCTTGCTTGCCCCTCCCTCATCCAGGGTAAGAAGTACAAACCCCTGGATCTGCGCCCCAAGAAAACGCGAGCTATGCGCCGCAGGCTCAACAAGCACGAGGAGAACCTGAAGACCAAGAAACAGCAGCGGAAGGAGAGGCTGTACCCGCTGCGGAAGTATGCCGTCAAGGCCTGAGCGTCTTACCTCAATAAACACAAACTGGCTGACCCATTGCTTTGTGTTTGAAGATGGTTCCATCAACTGGGCTGGAGGGACCGGGGCTGGAGTGGTCACTGGGGGCGTCTGGTGGATTCTAGCATGCTCTTGGTGTTGGGCTGTGGCCCACCTGGCTACAGAAGTCTGCTTCAGTTATGTTGAGCCTGTGGCATGGAACAGCCCTGCCTGTTGGAACTCTAGAAGGCCATTTCTGTTGGAGTGATGTTTCCAGAGGTCTCCTGGTTGCTATCTGGCTCTGGGTGACTTGGTCAGTCAGTGTTTGGGATCAGCAGCTCCAGACACTAAGAGTTTTCCATCTGGGGTGAAGGCACATGCGTGGGCCACATCCAGGCTTCCCTAACAAAAGCACAGCATGGTTCTGGGCACCCTCTGTCCCCAGCCTCTCCCTGGGGACTTTCCACAAGTCTCACCTTTAGGGTCTCTGTGCACGTCCCTGTCGTGCAGTCCCAAACTTTGACCTGGGAAATAAAACAATTGAAAGCTGGAGACCTTACCAGGTTGGTCTAGCATCTTTGATATTATCTGGTAGGAAGTCCCAGCCAACACCAGCCCTTTAGACTGGGCACCATAGGATAAGCTCTTGACCATAAGGTTGGTTTGAACAGAAAAGTCAAACGTTGTACATACAGGGTCACTGTGAGTCAGGACCCACTTAACAAGAACAGTAGGTTGCCACCTACTGGGGGGGGGTACATTTTTGAGGGGAGCTTGATTTGGAGTAGGAATTGGTCAGAAGGAGACTAGGGTTTGGAGCTGGAGGTTTGGGATTACCTGGTGGGAATAGCCAGCACTGACCAGCCACAACTCATCTGGGGAGAAAGCTATGCTCTTCACCCAGGTGGCATGGCCCTTAAGTTGGACAAGCAGGCTGGCTGTCTGTGGCTTCCAGATGCAGATGGTCTTGTCCCAGGAGCCAGATGCCTAGACAGTAGGAAGATCTGAGCCCAAGCCATGGGCATGGAATCTCCATGCTCACTGGGCTCTGCAACCATCCAAAGGTCTTGTAGTCAACAAGGGGCCATCCCAGACCCCAGGACAATCCAGCTCACCAGGAGGCCAGATGCTGAGTAGCACACACAGCTGATGTTACCACTGTGGCCCTCCAGTCTCTGGAGGAAGGCCTCTTGGCTTCCAGCCCGAAGGTCCCAGATACGCATGGTGGAGTCCCAGGAACCAGTGGCCTAGGGATGGCTGCAATGAGCTTGGACCCACTGACTCACACCCATTCTTTTAGTGCCTGGGCTGACCCTGATCTTTGAGGGTCATTCAAACATCACTCAGCCCTGCCGAACCCCCATGTTACAGACAAGGAAATGCTCAGTAAAATTGTTAGAAAGGTCTAGAATTCTAACCCATCCACACCCTCCACTTCTTGGCCTGAGATGGAAAAGTGGGCATTGAACTCCAGTTTCCCTCATCCTGTAGGGGTACTGAAGTGGGGGTCAGGGCAGGGTGGCATTGGCTCACCAGACAGTCAGCACTTGGAGAGAAGTCACTGCTCTGGACAGAATCACGGTGCCCAAGTAAGAGGCGCAACATCTGACCTGACTGGAGAAGTGCATGAGCTGGAGGGTGGCAGTGAGGGCACCCAAGAAGCTTTGGGCTGCCAGGCTAATGTGACAAGTCAGGGTCTAGGGAGGCTTCCTGGGCTCTGAAGATGGGAGAGGAAGAGCAACCCAGGCAGAAGGAACTAAATATGCAGAGGTAGCAGCAAGATGTGAGGGCCTTGGATAGGTGAAGAGAACTACAGAAGGGTTTGAGCCAGGACAAGGCTGTATGGAGAACCTGAAGCCGGTGTGCAGGATGTGGCCCTCCAGGCCCTTCCACATACCTGCACATCCCAGAGCATCACCCTCTTGTCCCAGCCACCTGATGCCAGCTGCCTCGAGTCAGGACTGAAGCTGACTGTCTCTACACTCCTTTGGTGACCTGTGGGTACCAGCCCGGTGGGGTGGGCAGGCGGGGGCAAGGAAAGGAGGTAGCATGGAAAATGAGATCCAAAAGAACTCAGGCCTGGCTGCTTGGTTACTTCCAGCCCCTCCCAGTCCACTCACCCTTCAGGATCTGCAGACATTTGGCTCTTGCCACATCCCATAGGCGGATCGTGCAGTCACAGGAGGAGCTGGCAAAGAGGCGGCCATCAGGGGAGAAGCGGCAGAACTTCACAGGGCCTGGGGCAGTGGTCATGGTCAAACAACAGGACACTACTCCACCCCCTCCCTGCTCCTGGTGTTCAATCCCTGCTAATCTCTTCAGCCTCTTCACCTACATCCCTCCTTCACTCCTATCCTGCCCAATAGCTGGACCTCCATGCCTTTGCCTACACTGAGCCCTTGGCCTGGACACCAATCCCTAAATAGCCCAGTCTAGGTTCATTGCTTGCTTAGAATTTCCCTGAACTCTCCTCCATCATAGCATTTATTATAATTAATAATTAACCATAGCCTATCTAATGAAGAGCTCTGGTTGTGCTGTAGGATAAGCATTGGACTGCTAACTGCAAGGTCGGGAGTTCAACCCCACCAGCCACTCCTTGGGAGATCGATGAGGCTTTCTGCTCCCTTTAGACGTCTCAGATCCAGCGTCATTGGCTGGATGACAATGGGTTTGGTTTGGTTTGGTCTGAGTTTGTAATTAGTATATTTTTTGGTTTCAGAAATCATAGTTACATCTATCCAATTTTCACTGGGTGCCAGGCACTTTATTTGCATTATCTCACCCTATAGGGTAGCTAAGGAGCTCTGGTAGTGTAGTGGTTATGAATCAGGCTGCGAATCACAAGGTCAGCAGTTTGAAACGACCAGCTGCTCCGCGGGACAAAGAGGAGGCTTTCTACTCCCGTAAAGATGTACAGCCTCGGAAACCCTGTTCAGGGTCGCTATGGTTCGGAACCAACTCGACGGCACTTAACAACAACATAGGGTAGCTACTATTTGGGGGCTTCAAAAAGTTCATAGAATTGAAAGATAACAGCATTTTTGCACAGACTTTTTGAAACTCTCAATGTCTCCATTTTAAACAAAGCAAAAACAAAAACAAAACACGTTACCATGTAGTCAATACTAACTCCCAGCAGCCCTAAAGTCAGAGTCCAACTGGCAGAAACATCGGTCTCCCACTGAGTGGCTGGTGGGTTCAAACTAGCGACCTTACCGTTAGCAGCCAGTACACTGCCAGGACTTAGCACCATTATACAGAGGAGGAAATACAGGCTCTGGTGATACGACAACCAATTATTGCAGAAAGAGGAGACAGGATCCAAGCCCAGGAACCAGGTTCTGGCTCCTTGCCCTTCTAGCCCAGCTCTGCCCAGGCTGACATGCACTGATGCTCACACAAATGTCAGAGGTCACTGTGGTATAGACTCTTCAGAATACCAGAACACACACATACACAGGTCTTGGCCTCTCCATCTAGACTACTGGAGCCTCACCTGTGTGTCCACCCAGCCTCCACAGCAGCTGTCTGCTCTGGGTCTCCCAGCCATACACACAGCCATCATCTGAGGCTGTGAGTAGTGTCTGGCAGTTGGGGGAGAAGGCAGAGGAGTTGACCTGAAAGTAGAGAACGAAAGTTGCCCCACCCTGGGAAAGGAAACACATGTTTTACTCATTCCTAATCCCAGACTTCTGGGCCAGTCCTAAATCACTGCCCCAGAGGCTTAAGGCTCGAACTCAGCCTCATTTTAGAACCAGGGCTCAGAACCCAAAGCCTTCTTTGGAGTCAGAGTTCAAAGCCTGGAACGCTTTCTAGAACCACAGTCTGGAATTCAGAGACCTTTATGAAACCATAGCCCAAACTATTCTGGAACTAGAACCCAGACCAGGGATGGAAAGTCTACTTGGGACCCTTTCCATTAACAATGTCTACTCAAGACTCAGAGTCCTGGTGTGGCACTGCAGGATAATGCGCAGGACCACAAGGTCAGTTTGAACTGCAAGATCGGTGGTTCAAACCCACCAGCTGTTCATCAAAAACCGTATACAGGGTCGCTATTGGTAGGAGCTAGATCCCAGGGAATACTCAGGAGCCACAAACTCCAAGCCAAGACCCGAGATTGTACGCAAAGCGGAGCTGGATCTCACCTCCCCGCGGTGCTGGCCGAAGTATTTCACTCTCCCCACAACCAGTGTCCGCCGGGCCCTGTTGTTCATGGGCTTCCGGCAGTCCAGCCCCAGCGGGCTCGAAACCAGGTGGCTCCTGCCCGCAGGCCCTCCCTGGATCTAAGGGGAGGGGAAACTGTGTACATGTGGTCTCCATGGCAACCAAGGCGGGGTTTATGGGAAACCCTGAGAAGGGACAGCAAGGGAGAGACAGCCTTCAGATCCAGGGAGGTGGGACCATAGCAGACAAAACACAGGAGGTGCAGAAAAGAAGACTTCCTCCAGGCCTTTGCCAAACAGACCTCGGGCAGCCCTGGGTGGAGGGGACAAAGCGGTTTTCACAACAGCCGCTAGAGGGCGCGCTAGCCCCATACACTGCACCCTCCACACTTGCCTAGTAGCCAAGACCCCTTTTCTGCAGAAGTGAACAAGTTACATCTGAGCCTAAGGAGTTCCCATTGAGAGGGCTACAGACTCTAACCATCCCTGGCCTCCAGGTGTGGGGAGCAAGAGATAATATGTGTAAAACGCAAGGCATTAAAACATAGGATCACTATGTCTGATAAGGGGCAGATGGTAACTGTAGGACAAGCACTAGACTGTGAACTACAAGGTCAGTCCAAGTCTACCAGCCACTCCAAGGGAGAAAGATGAGGCTTTCTTCTCCTGCAAATATTTATAGTTCTTACCCCTATAGTGACTCTGTGGGTTAATGCGCTGGAATGCAAAGTCGGGTTGAACCCTCAATGTCAGTGGTTCAAGCTTCCCAGCCACTCCTCAGAAACTTTATACAGGGTTGCTGTAAACTCAGAAC
>NW_006408532.1:2658011-2671349 GCF_000296735.1 Chrysochloris asiatica | reverse complement strand
CATCAACAAAAAGACAAACAACCTAGTTTTAAAAATGGAAAAAGAACTTGAATAGATTAGATGTTTCTCCAAAGAAGATATATAAATGTCCAAAAAGCACGTGAAAAGATAGTGTCATTGTTAACTGCCATTCAATTGGTTCCAACTCAGAGTGACCCTGTATAGGGTTTCTGAGGAGCAGCTGATGGGTTTGAACCATCCACCTTGCAGTTGGCAGTCCAATGTTTACCCTACAGCTCCACACCAGGGCTTATCATTGCTCCACATCATTGCTGTTGTTGTTGGTCAGTGACATTGAGTTGATTCCAACTCATAGCAAACTTGCATAGAGTTTCTAGGGAATACCTGGGGAGCTTGAACCTCTGACCATCTTGCCTTTCAAACAACCTTGGAGTCCAGTGCATTAACCCTCAGTGCCAGGGAAATTCTAATCAAAACCACAATGAGATAACACTTCACACTCTGAACGAAGAATAGAATTTAAAAAAAAAAAAAAAAAAAAAGTTCAGGGACAAGATAGTGAAGTTGGCAGATGCCCTGAGAAGACACTGTGGAGCAAGGCCTCAGGAAACCAAGTGAAACAGATATGGATGGTGATGGGATCCCAAGCTTCTGAGGATAGAGATGTGGATTGAGTGCTGACAGGAAAAGGAAGCTGAGAAAGAGCTGAGAGGGAGGAGACAGGCAGGCTGTTGGCTGACCTAGCACGGTATGGCCATCTTGATCTTTTGCTGGTGGGTGTCACAAGACATTTGCTGGAGTTTGTCAACTTGGTGTATGGTTCTCCCTTATTTCTCAAGTCCTTATGGTAGCTGGAGTGTGGTCAGTCCCCACCTTCACCTGCCTATTGTCCAATGGCACCTCCTCCTGTGCAGGTCAGACCCCAAACATACCATCCCAGAATCTGGAGGCATGTGAATTTCACCCCATTAGATCTTTCGTTACTATTGTTTTTTTCCCCAGACAGCAATTGTGCCCATATGGCCCAACCAGATCTCTACCTCCTGCTGCTTCACCCACTGGACAAGCGCTACTACTCACTTCTGTACCATCTGATGAACAATTATCAGCAGCCAACATCAGACAAACCCATCTGAACTATGCTACACAAACAGCAAACAGAGAACTGCATACATACATCCAGTTTCTATCATATCCACCAGGAGACAGGTGGTGAGTGTCTGAGTACATACCAACAATCATCAATTAAATACAAATACAATGTCTTGGAGACAACAGACAGTTTCAGCTTACCCGAAGAAACAAGACAGTACCTCTAATAAGTGACAAAAATACAAAGTCAGAAAATATAATATCAGAAATAGTATAAGAACTATCTGATAAGGAATTTAAAATAATAATATCTAGGTACCTTCAATGGAATGAAAGAATGATCAAGGAAGAAGAGCCCAAGCAGAACATGGGACCCTAATTAGAAAAGCAGCCACACCAGAGATGGAGGCAGAGATGATGACATGGAGAGTCAGAGCAGCTGAGGACTCTAGACTCATGGAAAGAGAAAGACTGTGTGCTGGCAGCCAGGAGGCAGGCTTGCAAAATGTGCCCTTTGGTTGTTTAATTGATTATATATTCCTGCATGTTTTTGTGTACATCAAAAAAAAAAAAAGAAAAATCAGAGGGAATAGAAGCAAATACTGTTAACCGATGATGCATGGAGGGGATTGTAATCATTGCAATGAAATAAAATACGATAGGTTAAGTGCAAATTCGAAGTACTCGTAAACTATCACTCAATTCACAATAAAAGCTTTAAATAAATAATTGACAAAATAAATGAAAAAAAAAAAAAATAGGAACCATACAAAACAGCAAATAGAAAGCCAGAAGATAAAAGACTTCAGAAATATATTGTACATTGAAAGGGTAAATAAGTACAACTGAATCATTGGAAGGCTGGATTCCTGAGTTTGGCTACAAAGCTTTCAATATGTAACTGCTAGAGGAACAATTAAAAAAAAACCCAATGAAATCCTAGTATTTATGTGGGACACAATCAATTTCAGAACAGGAAGCGACAAAACAAAACAAAAAAAGCACAGAGAAAGTTGTCAAAGAGTTGTTGGAAGAAAATTTCCCTAACATCTTGAAAAATAAGGTATGCATTCAAGAAACTGAACAAACTCCAAACAGGGATCAACCCCAAAAGAAAATCACCAAGATATATTATAATTAAACTTTCCAAAACCCAAGACAAGGAAAGAATCCTGAGAGCAACTCAGGAAAAATGAAAAGTTACCTACAAAGGAGAACTAATAAGACTAAGTTCTGATTTCTCAGCAGAAATCATGCAGGCAAGAAAATAAGGGATGACATATATAAAACTCTGAAAGAAAAATATTGCCAACCAATAATCATATTCTCAGCAAAACTGTCTCTCAAATATGATGGACATTTCCAAATAAATTATACCTTTTCCAGATAAACAGAAATGAAAAGAATTTGTAACAACTAGGCCGACTCAACGACACTTAACAACAATAGGCCAATCTTATAAAAAATATTAAAGGGAGTTCTTTGGACAGAGAACCAACAACAGCAGACAACAATCTGATATTAGTATATGACAATGTCACCCAGAACTCAACGCAGATATAGACGCGTCCAAAGTAAAACCTACAAGACTGCAACAACAACAAAATTTCCACAGAGTACAAAGAACAATAATGTAACAGAACTTCCAACTGCAGAGGAAATCAAGTAGATTTTAATAAATAAACTTAACTGTAACCCTAAAACTAAACAGTGCCTCTAGCCCACCCCTACTCCTAACTCTAACACTACACCTAACCATAACCCTAACACTAAACAAAATCCTAGGTTTAGCCTAGACTTGGTGTGGCACTGTAGGATCAGCGCTTGACTCTGAACCATAAGGTCAACAGTTCAAACACCAGCTACTCCTTGGAAATCCTATGTGGTGGTGGTTGTTAAGTGCCAATGAGTTGGTTCCAATTCATAACAACCCTGTATAGGGTTTCTGAGGAACGGCTGGTGAGTTTGAACCAACGACCTTGTGGTTCAAACTGACCTTGAAGTCAAGTGCTTATCCTATGGTACCACACCAGGACTCCTAGAAACCCTATACTCCTCAAGAGCACTTAATAACAACAAGCCTAGACCTAGTCATATAGCTCTAATCCTAACCCTAACTCCTTACTACTGCCCCCTCCTCCCATATATAGTGTAGAAAATTTTGTTAAACAGGCAGTGTTGGCAAGGATATGAAGACATTGGAACCCTCATCCATTGTTGGTGGGAATGTAAAATAGTGTAGCCTGTGGAAATTGTTTGGTAGATATTCAATAAGCTAAACATAGTATTAGAATGTTATTGTTTTTGGGTGTCATCAGTACTGACTCATAGTGACCCCATGTGACAGGGTTGTTTTGGTTATAATATTTATGGGAGCAGATCACCAGGTCATTCTTTCTTGGAGCGTCTGCTGAGCGCTTACCCATCATGCCACCAGGACTCCTTAGTCTTATCATATGATGCAGCAATTTCACACCTAGGTATATATCCAAAAGAATTGAAAACTGATATTCAGAAGCAAAAACTTGTACACAAATGCTCATAGCAGAACAATTCATGTAGCCTAAGAGTGAAAACCAGCAAATATCTATCACCTTTTGGAGTGATGAAATGTTCTGGAGCAAAAGAGTGGTGATGTTTGCAAACACTGTGATGGACTAAATATCACCAATGGTAAACGCTATGTGCGTTTTACCACAATTTTTAAAACAACAACACATTTTATTGGGAGTTGAGTGAAAGTTTACAGAGCAGATCATGTTTTACATTCAACAAATCACACACTTCATTTCATCTCAGTGATTGAAATCCCCTCAATGTAGCATCATGTATCCCAACTTCCTCCCTGTGGTTCTTGTTTCCATCCTCCTTCTTTCCCACCCCTTTTGAATGTTGTTCTTAGGAAGGCCCTTTTAATCTCCAATGGTTGAGGTTGACCATTCGAAAGCATACCTCACTAGTGTTGCTGTACCCCTATATACCTACCTATTATTTGGCTGAAAATTAAGCCATGGTGAGTTCAGTTCCAAACCTGAACAATGATCAAGGGCCATAGTTTCGGGGTTCCACCAGTTTCTATCTGACCTGTAGGCCTGGTGTTTTTTTATGACTTTGAATTTTGTTCTACATTTTCTCCCACTCTATCCAGGACCTTCTAATGTGAGCCCTTTGCTAGCAGTAGGTAATGATAGCTGGGCACCATCTAGTTCTTCTGGTCTTAGAGTGATGGAGGCTGATGTTCATGTACCACAAATTTTTTAAATGCTTAAAAAAAAAGAGTAGGGTCATATTGTTAATATTCCTGACGGCACAAAATGTGCAATCAGAGGATATAGAGGCCATTGAAGGAGGCTGTGAATGGAGGCTCCAGAGAGCAGTTGAGATCCTTAGATTATTCAGCCTGAAACTCAGAGACAACAGCTGATTTCAATGTGCATTTTACAAATGATGTAACTAAGGCCCCAAGAGGTGGACTTGTAGTCAGCAGTAGTGAAAGGGGGCTTTCATTCTATGTCTGCTTGACTCATGGGATCTATATTAGAATCACCTGCCATGAATTCCAGGTGCTCTAGCAGATGGTGAGTCTCCTGGCTGCTGGTAGGAGTCCTCGTGCACAGCTTTAGGTTACAAACCAAAAGGTCATTGGCAGTTTGAGTCTACCAGCTGTTCCCCTACACGCTCCTAAAAGTGTTGTTAGTGCTGTAGAGTTGGTTCCAACCCATAGAGACCCTGTATAGGATTTCCAAGGAATGGCTGGTAAACTTGAACCGCTTACCTTGTGGTTCAAACCGACTTTGCAGTCTAGCACAATAACCCACAGCACCACATCCCTAAGATTGCAGCCTAGGAAACCCTATAGGGCAGTTCTAATCTGTCCTACAGGGCCGATATGAGTCAGAATAGACTCAATAACATACAATCCTGATGCATCTGGGAAACGTGGCCCAGTCATCCAACACCTCCATAGGGCCAGTTCCCTCTCATAGCTCACAGGGTGGGACTGAGATACACTCCCCCCCACAACCCCATGCTACTCATTGGATTCTTGGCTGCCTGGGGGCAAGGAGGGACGTTGGTCTTTGGGGATTCAAGGGTTCCCAGTGATGACTCATGCGCCTCCCCACAGACCTTTTTGCCAGAAACTCTTCTCACGAGCTCAGTGGTGCTCCTGTTCTATTTTAGGCCCTAGTTAGGAGGTCCAAGAGGGACAATGGTGGCTTTGAGGCAGGCCCCCACCCACACACACACACATTCCTAGGGAGCCTGATCAGTGAGTTGGCTTCTCAGGGACTGTCTGAGCTGGACTCCCCAAGACACAGCTTCCAGGGCCCTCCTAGGCAGTTCCCACCTCATGCCCCATATCTGAGCATGTTCCCAGCCTCCTGGGTGCTTGTGCTGTGCCCAGCCCAGCTCATCACTTCCCAAGTCCTCCAGGACAGTAGGGGGTAGAACTGGGGTTAAAATCTGTCTATTGGACTCAGGAGCTCTGGTAGCGTAGTGGTTATGAGTTGGTCTGCTAATCTCATGGTCAGCAGTTCAAAACTACCAGCCCTTCCGCAGGAGAAAGATGAGGCTTTCTGCTCCCATAAAGATTTATAGCCTCGGAAACCCTATGCAGGGTCGCTGAGTCAGAACCGACTCCACAGCACATAACAACAACAACAACTGGACTCAGAAAGTTGTTCTTAGAACCACCTGCCACTCAGGGGCCTCAAGGGTCAAAGAACCATGCCCTTGTCTCCTGTTTCACCCTCCCCCCACTCCTACCTTGCTTCCTCAGCTCACCCACATTGCCCTTCTTCCCACCCTTCCATCACTCCCACCCAGGGCTGCCTGGAGTGCTCTTCCCCACACTCTTAGCTTGATTCTTACTTACCTCTCAGACCTAACACATCACTTCCTCAGGGGGCCTTTCCCTTGCCCACCTCCCTGGGCTCAGAGCCCTTCCCTCAGGGCCTGTGTTCATCCTAGGCTCTGTTCCCAGCAGCTCTGTGACCTTAGTGTTCAGTGCTTCACTTTCCTCATCTGCAAAGAGGGCAGAGCCAGGGGCTGCCTCATGGCAGTGTTGTGAGGGTTGGTGAGACAATGCTGTTTTTCTGGGAGCTGCGGCTTTGATCTTGACAGACCTTCCCCTCAGGAAGATTAAAAAAACAAAACACCAAACCCACTGCCAATGAGTGGATTTCAACTCCCAGCAAGCCTAGAGAACACAGTAGCTCCTGAGGGGTTCTCAGACTGTAAATCTGTACAGGAGCAGATAACGTCATCTTTCTCCTGAGAAACAACCTTGAGGTCAGCAGCCCAATGCTTAGCCCACTGCGCTACCAAGGCTCCTCTCATGGTAAGGGGGTACAGGAAGGAGGCTGTAATATCTACCTTTGTCCTAGCAGCTTAAACCCTAGACACAAAGTTGTGTGTGCCATTTGCCAGGCTCACCCAAGTAGCCACAGCCCAAGGGATGCCTCATGGCAAAGTGAGAATCTAATGACCAGGGGCTGTCCAGCTTCATACCCAATGGAAACTGAAGGAGTGGCCAAGCTGAATTTGGGCAGGGGCTGCACCTCAAGGGTTTTATCCATTTGTAGTAGCTAATCATAATGGCAGAAAAATAAGTGTTTCTGGGGTAGCCAGTTCCCAGCCTCTCCTACTGGGGACCTTGGGTGCATTTTAAATCCTTGACCATCTTTTCCTTAGGGAGCCTGCAGTGTTCTCTCTCCTCTCAGCCCAGGCTGTCTGGGGAAGAGCAGCTCTGCCAAAAGGCCCAGGATGTATGCTACACAGGCCTAATTAACTGCCATCACATTACCGTCAGGTGACCACAGGCCTGTGACCAGCTGTGGGCTTCTCTTATCCTTGAAGTGCCTGCCTTTCCAGGAGGCTCTTTGGTTTTCTCTGAACATGTTGTGGGTACACAACCTACTACACACCAAAGAGATGACTGGCGCTTCAGAGAGAGAAGTATTGCTAGTAAGTAAGGGAGCTAAGATTCAATGGTCCCCAAACTGGGGCTCATTGCTTGTAGAAGACTGACTTTTTCAACATGACTTAAATGAACAACTGAGAAGAATAGGGAATGAGCTCTTGCCTACCTGCAACCTCTGTTCCCAAGACCACTATGAATGGGGCCTCACTGCCCCAGAGGACAGCCTATTAGATAGAGGGACAAAGCCCACTGTTACTCTCTTGAGTCAGAATCTGCCTTTTATTACCTAATAACTGAAGATGGACAAACCCTATATTCTTGTGATCCCACTTGCAGTGATACTTACAAGTTTCTGCCACCAGCACCATTTGTAATTTTGAAAGGCTGGAAGCAACCCAAATAGTCAAAGATAGAAGTAAATGATTGTGTAGTTAAAAAAAGGAGCACTGCCCAGCCATGATAATTAACAAGCTACAACTGTATACATCCACATGCAATTTTCTCACAAACATATATGAGAGAGGCTTCAAAGAGTTCATGGAGAAAGTCCATTAGCTATTGTTTCCATTTTTCTACAAATTTCTATAAGCCTCCTTGTATGCTGAGTAAAAATGCAACATTGTGGGAAGTGCTTTATGCCTGATTACTTGCTACTGTTGTTATTAAGTGCTGTGGAGTAAATGCCGACTCTCAGTGAACTGTATAGGGTTTCTGAGGAATGGCTGGTGGGTTTGAACTGCTGACCTTAAAATTAGTTGCAGTTAGCAGTCCAGTGCTTATCCTACAGTGCCACACCAGGACTTCGCATACATATGTAGTAAGCTATAAAGAAAAGCAGAGGAATGAGAAACCCTCAAGTTACCTGAGTGGTTACTCAGGGATCACACAAGAGTAAGATACCTGGGGCCTTAATGAGCACTTGTTGTTGTCATCAAGTGCCATTGAGTCAGTTCCAACTCATAGCATCCCCGTCTAGGGTTTCCAAGGAGTGACTGGTGAGTTTGAACTGCTGATCTTATGATCAAGTGTCTATCCTACAGCACCACACCAGGCGTACTTACTCCAGGTGATATCTCGTTTTTAAGTAGCGTGGTGGGCACCCAGGTGTTTGTTCTTTAATCATTGGCCCTACCTGTTGGGTCCCTGTCCACCTCTCCTGTCTCATCCTGACCTTCTTGTTCCCTACCTCCACCATCCTGAATGGTTGAGTACCAGGTACTGGTACTGCCTTGTGCCCCAAGAAACAGAGAACGCTATTCTGTTGCAAAAGAAAGCTAGCAGAGAGGAGAGGGAGGTGGAGAGTCAGACTGCCCCTGGTTCCTGTCAATTCTCAAGTTCCCAGCTCCAGGCCCTGTGGTGGTCCCTCCTGCCCTCTAGGTCCCGAAACACCGGCTTCCTTTAAGTAAATTCCTTCTTGTTGAGCGAGTTCCAGTAAGTCTGTTACTGGCTACCTGGGGGACTTTGACTAAAACATCTTCTTGTAATTTCCACAAACTGGTCCCTTAGGACTGCACTTAGGTGCCTCTTCCCTGGGATCTATCTCCATTCTTCTCACACAATGATCATGGCTCCACAAGGGTCCCCTGGCCTGTGATCAATGTCCTCTGTTGTTGTTGTTGTTGTTGTTATGTGCTGTGGAGTCGGTTCCAACTCATAGCGACCCTGTACAGGGTTTCTGAGGCTGTAAATCTTTACGGAAGCAGAAAGCCTCATCTTTCTCCCACGGAACAACTGGTAGCTTCAAACTGCTGACCCTGAGGTTAACAGCCTATTCGTAACCACTACGCTACCAGAGCTCCTTCAGTGTCCTCTAGTCTCAGGGATTTCCCTTGATCTGGACAACTGTTAGAGGAATGTCATTTATGTGGGGACCAGAACTGGAAACATGTTCCCAGTATGGGCTGATAAGGGCCAAGTGGAAAGGCACTGGCACCTCCAGGTTCTCAGTCTTTAGTAATGCAGCCTGCACTACTGGAGGCATTTGTGTTTTCCACTGCTACATTATTCTGGTGACTCACTGAATCTACAGAGAGGACTTTTTCCCACGAACTGCTATTCAGCTGATTCTTCCTTCCCAGTCTGGTACTTGCATAATGGATTCTTCGGAAACACACGCAAGACCCTTATATTATGCTGGTTAAATGTCATCTTCTTGGATTCCATCCAGCCTTCAAGTCTTGTAAGCCCTGCTTCTATTGCACAAAGCATTAATTCTGTTACTGTGGCAGCTGCAAATTTTATGAGCAGGCCCTCTGTGTTCCAAAGTCAAATTGTGAAAAAAAGGCAAATGTATAGAGACCAAAGGGAGTTATAAAAAGGGTTAACAGTGATGGAAAAATCAAATTGATAATGGGTAGGTTGCACAACTCATGATTGTAATTGCTGTCAATAAGATGTACACCTGTAAAACGTTGAATTGGCAAAAGCTGGGTAATAGATCTATTCACAACAACAATAACAAGAGAAGAAGTTACTGTGAGCAGCCAGCTGAGGTTCAACTACTGGTCTTTCCACATTCACAGCAAAGAAGAGTGAACAAAATCTACGACACAAGGGAACAATTAGCCCACAGGATAATGAACTTCTCGAATCACCGCTTCCTTGACCCTGAGACTAGAAGACCTTGATGACACCCAGTTATCACAGCTGACCACACTGAATGGGATCACAACAGGAGGTCCTGGATTTAATGGGAGAAAAGTGTGAGACAAAACTCAAAATAATAGTAATAATAAAAAGATCCGATTTACTGGTCTGATAAAGACTGGTGGAACCCCCAAGACTATGGCCTTGAGACATCCTTCTAGTCTTCAAGACATCTCTGTGGCTCAACTTTCAGCCAAACAATAGACAGATCTATAAGGTGAACAATAACACCAGGAAGGAAGCCCTTCTTAGAACAGCCAATCATACAAGATCACAGGGTAGCATTTACCCAAGGATAAAGCTCAGAAAGCAGGAAGGGACAGGAAAGAAAGACAAATGAAAGCTGTAAGCCCATGGAGGAAGGGGGAAGAATGTTGTTATATTGTGGGATTGCAATCAATGTCACAAAACAAAATATATATGAATTTTTGAATGTAAAATCAACTTACTTCATAAACTTTCACCCAAATTACAATAAAAAGTTAAACAAAAAATAACTTCTGTGGTTGTTTATGTACAACCAAAAACCTCATGGGATTTGGTTCTTTGGTGTGCAGATTTAAGGTCACAGTTTCATGGGACATCCCAGTTAAATGGCCTAATAACATATTTAGTGCTTCTGTTCTACCCCCAAGTTCCTTTTGAAGTGCCAGGATCTTAAAAGCAAGTGGCCATGCCATGCACAATTGTTCTGTATTTGACTGGAACAATGGAGGAAGGAGAGTCAGGAATCAGAGGAAATGGCTCATTGCCTCCGTGGACATCTGCTTCTTTTGCCTTAAAACCAGAAGAACTGGATGGTACCCCGCTGCTGTTACCGGACATTTTGATCAAAGATTCTTCTATGGAATTTTTTTATCAAAATGTCCAGTAATGAACATTAATTTAAAAATTTTCCATAGAAAAGTACAGAACCGAATTTCTAATTCTCATGAACTCTAGACTTTCTGAAGCCATGGGGGAAGTGAATGGAACCCTGAAACTATGGCCCTGAGGTAATCTTTAAACCTTAAGTCAAAAATATCACTTGAAGTTATCTTAAAATCAAACAATAGTTTAGCTTATCTCATAAAAGAAGATCTACTTTGGCACTATATCCTTTTAAGAACTATCTCTATGGGATCAAATTGACAACAACAACTGGAAAGACAAGATAGGAAGCTTAGGGGCAGTGAGTTTATGCTAATGAGGGAGGAACAACTCAGCAAAGGAGGATGGTTGCACAACTTGAAGAATGTAATCAATGTCCCATGTCAAACTGGACATGTAGAAACTGTTGAAATGGTGTATGCTTTGATGTATATATTCTCAACAATAACAAAATAAGTAAATTAGTAAAAACCTAAAAAATTCCCAATAATTCAAATTGTGCCAGTCATAATAAATAAGGGGTAAGAGGTAAGAATTCTATCATCTATCACTAGAGACCTCCAATGATCCTCAAAAGTTTTTGGCACCCATCCACATATCCATTAGGGAGGTCCATGTTTCTGTAGGATAAGCACTGAACCTCGAATCACAGCATTGGCAGTTCAAGCCCAGAAAGATGAGACTTTCTGCTCCCACAAAGATGTACAGCCTCAGAAACTATACAGCCTTGCTTTGAGTCAGAACCAACTTGATGGCACTTAACAACAGCAACATCATATCCTTCAGGACTAATGGTAGGATGAGGGGATGGCACACTCCCTTAGGAGCAGAGCTGGGTGGAAAGAGGGCAATGTATCTCTTATGTCTGTCAGTGCTCTCAGGTTACAAACAATAGAAACTATGAATGGTCCAAAAAGAGCCTTTGGGAAGTGGCTGGATCATGGGTAGAAAGAACTGCAGCCCTGGCAGGGGAACTTAGGAAGCCAGGGTGACCAAGTCAAGGGGGAAGCCTAGGAATGACAGAATCCTTGGAGAACATATGATTGGCCACTGGGGTCATGTGGTCACTCTTGGTATGGCACTGAAGGATAAGCACTGGACTGCTAATCACAAGGTTGATGGTTCAAACCCACCAGTGGCTCCTCTAAGACCCTATACAGAGTTGCTATGAATCAGAAAACAACAACAGCTGTTCCTTGGTTCACCCTGGGTGGGGCATCTTGATCTGCAGTGGGGGTGAGAACCCAGCTTCTACCTTTACCTCCAGCCGCGGCCTCAGGATCCAGACAGTATATTCAAATCTGGCTTCATCACCCACCAGGTAAATGACTTAACTGTTTCATGCCTCAATTTCTTCATCTCTAAAATGGGGCTAATCATGGTACCTAAAACAAATCTGTCTTAGAAGTACAACCAGAATGTTCCTTAAAAATAAGAATGGTAAGATTCCTCTCTAGTACTTTGGACTTTTGTCAGGCAGGACCAGTCTCTGGCGAAAGACATCATGCTTGGTAAAGTGGCAAAGTTTTTACTTATTATTAATAAAAAGAGGAAGAAACCCCTTAACGAGATGGATGATACAGTGGCAGTAACAGTGGACTCAGACATATTAACAATTGTGAGGATGGCACAGAACTGGACAGTGTTTCTTTCTGTTGTGCATAGAGTCAAAACCAACTTGATGGCTCCTAACAACAACGTAGTACCTGCTTGTCTTAGGCTGGATTCTCTAGAGAAGCAAAACCAGTGAAGCTATATTAGATGCAGACTACACCTGGGAGGAAACTCCCTTTCAACTGATTGGCTGCTCATAGCAGATCTCATCATGAAAGTGATTATGTTATATTAGATCTCTTCATGGGGATGACTGCATCATTCCATAATTGTCGCACTACATAACTGCCAAACCACTTAGAATCATGGCCCAGACAACTTGACACACATCTTAACCATTCTGCTACCAGATAGAATTTGCTTTGAGCATTAGTTAAGCTCTTACATGTAAATCACTTAGCACATAGTATGTGCTCTGTGTTG
Organism: Chrysochloris asiatica; assembly: GCF_000296735.1. Lineage (NCBI taxonomy): Eukaryota > Metazoa > Chordata > Mammalia > Afrosoricida > Chrysochloridae > Chrysochloris > Chrysochloris asiatica. The sequence goes on along the minus strand of NW_006408532.1, from coordinate 2,658,820 downwards.
GTTGGCTATGCTATTATTAAAACATTATTCTATCATGCCTGCTTGTCAGTGGAGACTTGTGTATTGCTATGACATTGACCACATTTCAGTAGAGCTTCCAAACTAACACACATCAGGAACGACAGGCTTGCTTATTGACTTTCAAAAATCAGCCACTGAGAACCCTCTGGATCACAAGGGTTCAATTCACAATTGATCATCTGGATGACACAGATCTGGGTGGCACTTTCTTCCCTTATGTGTGGGATCACTCCTAGTAGGAGGCAGACTTAGGTATAGCTATCAACAACCACATTATATCATTAGTCTTTCTTTCTCCATCTTAGTCCAAAAGTTACCATGAAACACTCTTCCATGCTTTACAGAAATCCAGGTAGCCCCTTTGTCTACATTGAGCTCAGCCATCTTCTATTATTAAAGGAATAGTGGGGTGGGGAGAGTGAGTATATCCCAGAAACCCATCCCGTACACTTCCCCCTCCTCTTCCCAGTTTTCAGCCCACAGTCCCTTTCCCTTTCTGGGTCCAAAATCCCCAGTCGCTTCATCACTCCGAGTCATCATCTCTGCCTCCATCTCAGGCATCTCTGTTTCTCTGGGTAGGGTCCTGCTCTTGGTTCTTCTCCGTTGATGGTCCCAGAGGTCTCTGCTCCTATCCTGGAGATTTAATCACTCCCTTCCTTGTTAACAAAGCTTCTACCTTTGCATTTCCAACCCTCATTGTCCGTCCTGATAAGCATTATTCACTACAGTATCACGAGTTACCCATCTGTATCTCCTTTCATCAGCTCCACCCAGACAGATTGAATAGT